>NC_045641.1:66213523-66513523 GCF_009829145.1 Chiroxiphia lanceolata
AGGTCTGAGGAATAGCTACACAGCATCAGTTGCAGAGGGTGGATTGCAAAGTCTCATTAATGTTGAGGTTACAGCCTTCTTTGAATTTAGAATCTTCTTACTTTAGGCCCTAAAATTTCAAGTGAATGTAAATAACTACCCTGATGGGTCTACTTCAGTAAGGAAATATATATGCACATTTCAGCTTGGGGACCTCAATTTTCCAAATGGTTATGGCTGCATCACATTTTATACACTAAATACTTTCCTTTGAGATGTTGCTTACAAAGGAAAATTCAGTGAATACCTACCCAGTTATCAGGCCCAGAGCTTTACTTTGTGGCAAGGCACAGTTCAAAAGCTTATAAATTCGCATGCATTTTGAAAAAGTATCAGACTTACATAAAAATATAGAATATTTTTATCTCTATATATTTAGTTACATACTTATTGATATATATTTATGTATTCATGTAGATGTGCATTTATATATAGTGTGTGCATGTATACACAGTTATATGCAAGTGTATGTTTTCTGGCAATTCAAAACAGAAACACCCAAGGATCAAGAATATCCAGAGAGATTAAAATCTGGACTTAAACATAAGTGACAGAGTTCTGAAACAAAATATTAATTTTATGTTTTAACATACATTTCAAAGAAATCCATAATTTAGCATAATGCGTTATAACTCTGGAAGGGATGCCCTGGAATATCTCCATGCTACATCAGTATTCTTTGATTTTACCAACACCTTTTGTTTTCTTTCTAGTTTTAAACCCTTGAAAGTCAGTTATAATGACAATCTGAAATTCAGATCAAATAATCACGAGGTTTCTTCCAAGGTATGACTCAATTTTTCCTTTAGACACTTGTCCTTAAAACACTAGTTAGCAGACAAGATTTCTTAAAAGATTTTTCCTTTAAGGATGCAGCATTCAATTGGCAGCCCACAATGCTTTAAAATAAAATCTCCTGGGAGTTTTGCTGTCTAAACCTAATCCTTCAAAGTATCACATGCTTGCATATATATCCTAAATATGTAAACATTAGGCTTGTGGGTTTGAAAATCAGGGACAAATTTTGCAGATACATATAATGCATTATACCTCTACTAATTTCAAATATTATACTGTCAACCCAAATGATCCTGGTTTTATTTACAGGTTCCTCGATGCTTAGAAACAGTCACCTTTGATATTTTAAATTTGTAGCACCTTCTTCCTAACTTCAAGCCAAGTTTTATTAAGAGAATTTATATCCTTTCAAAGTCAGATTAAACAGCCTTAATTAAAAGTCTTTCTTAATTGCATCTGAGACAGATTAATAATTAGATACCTTTCACATAGAAGTTAATGCTTCTCTGGTATAACAAACTGAGAAAAATACCTCATTTTGCAACAGATATTCCACTTGATCTCTATAGTTCATAATAACAGAGAAAAGGTTCTTCCTGGAAATCAGAAAAAAAAAAAAAACCAACATCAAGTTAATAACAATTAGGTAAAGAGAACAGGTTTGAATCTTTTTTTCCTTTTTTTTCCTTTAACATTCTGTAAGTCTGGAATAGCTTAATTGACAGTGTTTTTATGTTGGTATAAAATAAGGACAAATATGCATGCAGACATCATGTAATTGAGTCTGGATCTTCATGTTTTTTGGTAGTTATTTGCCACAAAGACTAGATGCAAAAAATCTACATATACATGGAAGATACAAGTTTCCCAAGTTAAAGAACTCCAAGAAGTGATTTGCTATTTCAGTGTCTATTGAACTTCACATCCCATTTATTTTACTCTTTAAGGTTAAGCAAGTGCTTAAATACTACCTTGAAGAAGGATGGGCTTAAGTATGTGCTACTTTCTTATGGTTAGACTCGATGATTTTAAAGGTTTTTTCCAACTTCAATGATTTTATGACTCAATGCCTTCTTTCTCAATCACTTCACAGACTAAAGTTGCTGAGAAACAGGTAAAAAAATCTGCAAAACATCTGGAAAAGCTCTACATTTCAAAAGTCCATACTAAATCACAAGTATAAAACCGTAAGTCATAAAAAGGGAAACCACTGCTACATAGTCCACTAAACTTTATTTGCATACAGTTCTCAAGTTTACGTTCTCAAACTGTTTCAGCAACTGCCTTTTCCTTAGCCTTACCTAAGCTGTGAATTTGTTTTACTTCTGTAGACAGACTTATGCCACTCTATGGTTCCACATCTTTGTCATGCTACACATCAAATTACCACAAAGTCTGCACAAGCAGATTGCTGCATCTTAGCAAAGCTTCACTAAATTAATTAGGATTATGAAGAGGAGCATACATTTTCTACACTGAACTCCAGGACTGATGCTTCAGCTGTAAATCTCACCATTTCAGGACCACAGGCTCCAAGTGCTATCACCAAAAGATAACTAAAATCAGAGTTTTGCTTTTAGGAAGCATTTGTGTAATTTTCTGTGTTTTGAGCACTGTGAAATTTTGGCTGTCGATTATTTGTCAGTTGGAACAAACCAAAAAAAGATACCTGTGAGACAAAGTTAATGTCTGACTCACAGATGCATTTCTGTGTCAGCCTCCTCTCTAGGGTCAAATCACTAGGAAAGGATATGGAAACCCTAATCCCCACTTTTACATCCTGCCTACCCTACTGACACATTATTGCCTTGATGGTCATCAGAGGTAAGTTAGGGTTTGCACATGCTTTTATGAAAAAGTGGAAATTGCAATTTATATTCAATTGCAACTGAACTACCTTCAGCTGCAATTAATGAAGAAAGCATTATTTGTTTTACTCTATTCTTTACTTTATTCTTGACTTTTTTGCATTCCTGTATCCCCCAATCATCTTCTGTCAGGGTTCTCCCTCTTCAGAAGGCTTAGAAGGGAATCCCCCCACTCTCCTACCCCCATTGCACTCTGGTAGCTGAAAGTCACAAAAGTGTTTTGATTTCTTCAGAGCAAACAGACTATTGTTTACAGAGAAATTGTGTGTGTCCTCATGTATCTCAGCTGGGCTGAGAAATCAGAGATGAGGGTTGCAAGCAGGGCCTAAAGTACAGGTTTCAAGGTACACGATTAGGCTTCCATTATTTATATAGCAGGACAAGGAGAATCATTGCACTGAAATAATCATAGAGAAATGTTAGGTGGCCTTCCCTGTGCCAATACCGTGGTGCATTTCCCTGCAGACGCTACTATTCACTTCCTCCTAAAGGTAGTTCTGCCTTTACAGCTTTTTATTTCCAATCTGCACTAGCTTTATCTAGCCAGGCTTCTTGTGTGTGGAGTAGCTGCCTGGCAATTCCTCCTGTAATCCTGTTAAATCATAGCTAATACAACTTGTCGCTCTGTCTTGACCAAATCTCCAGGCATAACATCTTTTCCATAGCATTGCCCAGCTCGAAAGTAGTTCTGAACATATGAGCTTGCCTTGTTGATTTTTTACATCCAGGTAAGCATGTTTATTAGCATACTTGGCCTAAATGCAGGTTACAGAATAATTTCATTAGTTATAATGATAGTTTAAAAAATTAGCGTGTTTTCCATCAGTTTATTCTTCCCTAGGGAATTTTCTGTATAAAGTAGCCATAATTTTACATAATTATTAGGAAACTAATCCAGCAACTCATAACAATGATTGAAATACTGCTACCAGTGTTATCCTGAATATCTTTGTCTGCTAGATAACTAATAACACAGGTGTGTTATCACACAGACATACTTCCTATTTGTACATCTTTGATAGCTGTGTATAAATATGGCAATGCTAACCCAGGAACATTCAGTGCATCTTTGATGTCGAGGACAGTTATTAGCAAGGTAATAGTCTTCAAAAGAAAAGCAATAAGAAAAGTACAAACAACTTAAGAGAGTCAGTCTACATGGGAGGAAGATGACAAGTTTATACCATATACTTACAGCATTCATTTCTCAGTTCCCTGGTAGCGCCATCTACTGAAGACATGCTAGGTTCCCTTTCTAAAATGCTGTTTATCCCTTTCTAAAATGTTTATCACCACACTGCCTAATCAAGAATGGCCAGGTCCAGATGGTTGTGGTGGATGGAGTTATGTCCAGTTGGCAGCTGGTCACACGTGGTGTTCCTCAGGGTTCAGTATTGGGGCCAGTTCAGTTTTATATCTTTATCAGTCTTTTGGACAAGGGAATCAAGGGCACCCTCAGCAAGTTTGAAGATGGCACCAAGTTGGGTGGGAGCATTGATCTGCTGGAGGTTGGGAAGGCTCTGTAGAAGGATCTGGACAGGCTGGATTGATGGTCTGAGGCCAATTGCATGAGGTTCAACACGACCAAGTGCCAGGTCCTGCCCTTGGGTGACAATAAGCCCAGGGAGCACTACAGGCTGGGGCCAGAGTGGTTGGAAAGTGGCACAGCACCTGAGGGTGCTGGTCAACAGCAGCCAGCAGTGTGTCCAGGTGGCCAAGAAGAACAATGACATCCTGGCTTGTACCAGCAATACTGTGGCCAGCAGGACGAGGCAAGTGACTGTCCCCCTGTACTCAGCACTAGTGAGGCCTCACCTCAAGTCCTGTGCTCAGTTTTGGGCTCCTCGCTACAAGAAAGACATTGAGGTGTTGGAGCGTGTCCAGGGAAGGGCAACAGAGCTGGGGAAGGGTCTGGAGCACAAGTGTTACAAGGAGTAGCTGAGGGAGATGGGATTGTTTAGCTTGGAGAAAAGGGGGCTCGGGGGACCTACAGTAAGTGATCCTGTTCTGCAGACATTCTCTGTGGTCCTAAAATTCATCGACTTGTCATCTTTAAAATACTTTATAGCAAGGATCAGAATGGAAATTTAGGCCACAGTCCCAGGAAACCAGATGGGTCCTCAGTAAGCACCAGGTACCTTGAACAAGTCACTACCTCTATATTTTCCTCCAGGTGTGGCATTTACCATTGCTGGCAAAGTACTTTATAACACATAGACAAAAAACATCACAAAAAGTGTTAAAGAAATGTTACTTCTTTATCTAAAAGCATGAAACGGAATATAATGAAAGTTGAATGAGGAACTTCTCTCATTTAGTGCTTGTCCATCACAGGTTAGCTTTAGAGCCAGATGCACTCTGAGTGCCAAGTTAAAAGCTTGTCATAGCTAGCCTCCATAGGAAAAAAATTAAATAAAAAATTTTAGAAGACCACTCAACTGAGAAAATACAGACCTAATGAAGAGCAAACCTATTATTTTTACAGTATTTAATCTCAAAAATTATGACACCTTCAATCATGGGAATCTCTGAGAAACATGAAATCTCTAATGAAAACTTCAGTGACACGAAAGGAAGAGAATGAGGAAAAATTACACAGATCTAAAAGAGATTATTGATTTTTGCTGAACAATCACTAAGGTCTCAAAATAAGAATCTAAAATATTGAGACAATTTTCTTTTTCTTTGGTATCATTCCTGTCTCCAGTACTTCTGGAACAGAAGTCCTTTGGGGCAAGGAGGTTCACTGCAAATACAAACAATTGCAAACATAAATACTGCTAAATACCAGCTTACCGAGTCAGTCTCATGGCACAAGTGTCTCTTAACAGTTGATTCATACAGAACCTTCTTTGGTCATCCCCACACTGTGGAAGAGAAGTGTATAGTGAGATATATCATTCTGACAAGAAGAATGTATGTTGGAGAGATTTGCACTGTATTTTACAAAGTCAGCAAGTTCTTAAGTATGTTCAGGATGTTTCAATCTGAAATTTTATTTAGTGAATATCTTATCATACTTCTCGTACATTGGGTGGTATTATAGAGGTACCAGTGGGGGCAAGAGTGTTCAGGAAAGGAAGTGAGCTGGGCTTAGCAGTAGAGCTTGAAATTAGATTCAGCAGGGGAACAGGATGTACTTGAATCCAGGCAGGGCAAGTGGAGACAGCAGCATATTCCAGTGCCCCATCCACCTGGGAGCCATAAAAAAGGCAGACAACACTGCCTACAGCATGCATCAGTTCTGCTTTGATTTCATACAGTGGTGGGCCAGGGGGAGAGATGACTTGCAGAGGTAGAGGTAAGCTGTGAGAGAAAATTTGACCCAGGGGAACGAGAGGCTTTCCTTCTTGAGGGAACTGGGCATTTCTTCCACCAGCTTTTGTTGTGCCAGAAAGCAAGAAGGGATTTTTTTATGCATGTCAGTAGTAAATGGAGGCCCTAGGAAAACATTGGACCCATACTTGATGAAGATGGTCCCCTGGCAAATGGGCATGCAGAAAAAGCAGAGACATTCAATGCTTTTTCTGTCTCAGTCTTTCATACTGGTGATAATTCTTGGACTCTCCAGTCCTCTGAGCTGGAGGAGCACAACTGTGGCAACAGAGGCTTTCTCTTTGTGGATATAGAAATTGTAAGGGACCAGCTACATCACTCAAATGTTCTTAAGTCCATGCAGCCTTGGTAGGATTCATCCCAGAGTACTAAAGGAGCTAGCAGATCTTATGGCAGTACTCCCAGAGTCATCTATCAAAAGTCTCGGGAATCTGGGGAGCTCCCCACTGAGTGGAAGCTAATTAACATTCCAGTTTACAAGAAGGGCACAGGGAAATGGAATGGAATACAGTGAAATACAAGGGAGGAGATGAGAGGAGAGAATATATAATTCAATTGGTAGGGACCATGAGTGATAATCTAGCCCAAGTGATGCATTATTGACATCACCAATTACTTATCCAGTCAGATGATGGATCTACCTAGCAATGGATTATGACATCACGGATGACCCAGAATCTCTTGCTGTTTAAATGAGCTCATGCCCCAAACTCAAGCTGAGCAAATTTGTGAGGTTTGGAGTAGCAGGCAAGACCTTTGGTGCTGGTGCTCGTCTCTGGGAGTTGCTCCTTGCAGCTCTTGATGCTGTTGGAGGATTTTTCCCAGCCATGGTACATTCAGGCAGTGGGGGCACCCAGGAGACAAGCTCACAGCAGTAGAGGTGGGTTGGGAGGGGAAACATCGCCCTGAGCGGCTGGGAGGCTTTCCTTCTTGAAGGACCTGTGTATTTCTTCCACTGCTCCCCAGGCCAGGTTCTCTCCCTTTGCTTGTGTCCCCGCTGTTGCAGCGCTGGTGAGAGGGAGCAGCTTGACATCCCGAGCGATCCCAAGTGCCCCTCCTGCCAGATAAGCTCCAGCACTTTGCATGTCTCTCTTGGCAGGACATGGCATCAGGTGCCAAAGAAGACATGGAGGAAAGCAGCTGTGCTGAAAGTGGTGGCAGCCTGAGCCAGCTGCCACAGGCAGGACCGCTGGAGGCAGCAGAAGACTCCCAGTGCCCCATCTGCCTGGGGCACATGAAGAATCCGGCCTACGTGACCTACTGCATGCACAAATTCTGCTCTCAGTGCATCTGGCAGTGGGCCATGGGGAACGACAACTGCCCCGTGTGCAGGCAGCCCATGGAGAAGCTGCTGCACTCAGTGCGAGGGGACCGCGACTACGAGGAGTGCGAGATCGGCCTGCTCGCCCGCCTGCGGAGCGTGATGGCCGAGCAGTGGGGCCTCCAGGCACTCCCTGCAGAGATGCTACAAGAAGCATGGGTGGCCCATGACCAACAGCCCTTGGCTGGCAGAAGAGGCCTCCTGGGGACTGAGAGTGCCCAGAGGCAGGAGGCAGCTCCAGGGCCCTCCAATGCTCCTTCCCAGCAGGCTCCCACATCCAGTGCTTCCTATGAGACAGCCCCACCGAGGGCAGGCGAGTGTCCGGCTGGCCCTGCTGCTCCCCTGGACCCACACAATGGCACTGTGTAGCTTTGGCCCCTCAGCAATCCCCCCTCTCCTGCACAATAAACAGCATGGTTCTTTCCAGCACACGTGTGTGTTATGACCAAACAATATTTCTAAGTCCACAAGGCCTTGGGGGGATTCATTCCCGAGTACTAAAGGAGCTGGTGGATCCTATGGCATGATCCCCTCAGTCCTCTAGCAAAGGCCTTGGGAGTCTGGGGAGGTCCCTGCTGACTGGAAATTAGTCAGTGTTATTCCAATTTACAAGAAGGGTACAAGGGAATGGGATGGAATACAATAGAGGGAAGAGGAGAAGAGAGGGGAGAGGGGGAAGCGGGCAGGAAGGAGGGAAGGAGAATGTCGTTCTGTTGGTCGGGATCTACAGTTTTCATCTAGTCCAACTACCTCACCTCTTCAGGACTGACCAAGGATTAAAGCCCATTATGAAGGGCTTGTCCAAGTGCCTCTTTCTAAGGGACTGATGTGATAAAGCATCGACCACCTTTCTGGGAACCTACTTCTTGTTTTTGAACACCCACTCTGTAAAGAACCATGAGTGTGTGATTGATAGGATCCAAAGAGGATGGGATGGACTACAGCAACAGAGTGTATGTGAATTATTTATCTGAATACATATGGTTGATTATTATACAGAAGAGTGACAAGATATTCATATGTTTCTATGACACTAGTTAAACTACAACCTTAGTGGAGATTTCTATAATGTAACATAGTTCATATTTCAAAATTTAGAAGGATCATATAGATCACAGGTCAAATTATCCCCAAGAGTAAGTGCACATTATATCACAAAAATAAACAGTAGTGCATAACTGTCTGAGATAGTTGAAGAATTTTAAAAGTCTTGAAGTTTTTTTGTTTTTTAAAAGAACACTTTTTACACATCTTTTTTTAATTAACTCAGAGAGAAAGAAATTTATTTTCCAGAACCTGACACTAAGTCTGTGACTTTACAGTGTATTCTATGGCCAAAGGCACATGTTTTAGATAACAGCAACAACAAAATTAACTGTGAGCTCAGTACAGACTTTGTCAGAGCCTTGACTTCAGTGTGACTGGAGCAGGTTTCAGTAGAGCTGAAGCAATCTATAGAACTGGGTCCAAAGTGAAATAAATACTACAGCTTTGAATGCACCGTATCTGTCTCCTCTGTTAGGTTTTTTTCTGGTCCTGATAGACTCAATGGCACTCCTGCCTGCTAGCAGAACCTCTCCTTTCTCTACAAGTACTCTGTGACAAGCATGCCCTGGAGCTGGAGGAAAACTCTGTCTGTGGCTTATTCCACCTCAAGAGCTGCTCATGTTCTTTGCTATTATTAGTAACTGGAAGTAACTTCATGGCCTGAAGCTCTCAGAGCTGTGTGTTACTGTAAAGGGGTGATCAATAATTCACTTGAGGAGATCTTAAAATATCACCCTTCCTAGTTAAACCCTATTGTAGGTTCCACAAATTCTTTGAGATAATGAATGTTTTCTAATGGCCTGAACACTGCTAATTTGTCTTCCAAGCTTGTTAGTTACCTGGTTGAAAGACATTACTGTGTGCTAGTAATCATGCTACCTGGTAATTATAACCACTTCCAAAACTTGAAGCATCAAGGATGCTCAGTCTCTGCTCCTGGCCTCCACAGTGCATTGCAGTATATTAAATCTTGTTTAAACATGTCAAACTGCAACAGAGTTGAAGGAGACTTTATACATATTAATAGAACGTGCAGCATTTTTCAGTAGCACAATTTCAAGGGATACCTAAATACAAAGCTCCCTTCTTTTTGAGTACTACACAATCCCTCTAGAAAACTACAAACATTTAAATATGGAAAAATCTCCGTCTTCTTCCCATGATGAGCCTCTGACTAAATATCACTTTCTGGTTCTTTTAGTCCAGAAGTCCCTTTCTGGGAGCAAGTGAGGCTTTTGTTAGGAACCCATAAGTATTCTTTCCTGCCTCTCTATTACAAAGATTAATGGTTTTTCTGAGATAATCAGAATGTGGGGACAAGTCTGGAAAAAATGGGTCTCTAGGACAGGCAGAGTACTCCCTGGATATGGTATCTGGATAAAGGTTTCTGCTTCTATGCTGTTCCACTGAACATTTCTTCCAAACCACCACCTACCTGCTAGGAATTTAACTTTTCTGACCTGCTACAACTTGAGGTTTGTGCTTAAGAGTCACTTCTTAGAGACCTCGGTTAAAATACAGAGTAGGACAGGTGTGCAGTCAAAACAAATCTAGTAGTCATTATTCAGTATTACTGCAACCAGTGTACACTGGGCCACCACTTCACAAGAGGACTATTGGATTTTCTCCCTATTTGTTGTCAATCTGAAGATTTCAGTGTGTGGAGAAAAATCTCTAAGGTGCAGAATTCCCACTCCTGTCAACAGAAGCTCTGTCTAGATGGTATAAAATCTATAACCTTATGCTCCCTGTATAAGCTTGTATCAGTTTAGTAGGAATTGTGCATCTTGAAAATTCATGTCTTAAAAAACTTTTCTTCAAGTGTGTTAAGGTTGATAAATCTCATATCTCCAAAAACCAAAATCAAATTAAAGGTCATCCACTAGGCTGAAGGACCTGTGATTCTATGTAAAGCCCTTGGCCAAGTTTCTTGCTTGTAATTGCTCATCTAAGACAATTTCCTGCTCTGAATACTTCATAATAGAATGCCAGATTCCCACAAAAGGAAAGAAAGCAAGCATTCACCTGAAAAGATATGTTTTTTCAGCTTAATTTACAAAAGAATTATGAATATTAACTTATTGGCTAAAGTTCAAAAAGTGTCTGTTTAAAAAAAAAAAAGCTGCTTATTACTTAAAAGTTTCCACTTATATTGGTTATTAAGCATAATAATAAAATAATAGTAACTTGCATGTACAGACAGATATTTTTAACTATACAACCTGAATTCAACAGGGTCATATAAGGTAAGCAAGAGTCAGCCTGCAGAAGGCCTTAGTGTAGAGTCCTACTTCCTTAGCACACAAACAAGCTTTGAAGCTTCACAAGAGACTCCTGAACACATCATGAGGTTCCAGTTTTGAAGATCTATAGTAGTAGATGTTGACCTAGAAAAGGTAAATAACTTTTCCAACATTACACATATTTACACCTGTCCATAATTACATCTCATCACCAACACTTCACTCTTCACAAGCCCCTTTGGCAGCTGAACGAACTTTTCCATCCCTAACACAGGATGTATTGTCCCAGATCTAACACCAGAAAGGACTGTGATGTCCATCTAATCTCAGGCACATGGTGATTTCTGCTTTAACCTCAACAACTTGCAGCTAAATGACAGCAAGGTACCACAGATACTTTCCTAAGACAAAACTCATTCCAGTGGTCACTGAATGTGTTCTTTTTACTGATGTGATATGGGGATGAGATGAAAAAGAACATATGAGATGGACCCTTGCTCAGTCCATTCTGAAGGTATATTCAAACATCAACTATTTTCTCTAGACTGAAAGCAAACAGTTGTTAATTCATTGATCTGAATCATATTTGAAGAAGTGACCTGGTGATGAAAAGTTTCATGTTTCCCAATTTACTTACTTTAGACAATGCTATGTCAAAGAGAATCAATAGCTTTTCAAAAATAAGTGAATAATATTGGCAGTGAAGAATGCCAGTAATTTAAACTGGGATAGCACATATTAGCACTAAACTATACTGCTTTTATCTATAAAACTGGTTAAAATGTTAAATATGTATATATAATCAACTTCACTATAGTCCTTTCTTTTTAATGCTTCAGGTAAAATATTGTATTGAACTTGAGGTTTCACATGGCGACACATAACAAAAATTAAAAGAAAGCCCCTATCCTCTTTTTGCTATACATCTGTCATCTGAGCCATATATTGACAGACTCAGGCTATTATCATACCTATGCAAAGCAGGTTATTGGTATTATCTGTGAACAGAGATAACACACTGTCAGTGAACACTGCCCAGAGCAAATCTTCTGCTGCACTGCAAACTTTGGGCTGAAAGTAAATCAAGGTTGCCCACTGAGAATAAAGCTCACATTTAGTAGCACGGATCAGTGTCACTGAAGCTCAGTAATCCACTGCAAGGTTGCTTAAAGTCAAATAATCCTAATGGCAATCTCCCTGGATTTAGAGATGATGATAAAACATTTTCTGCAAGGACATTTCTGCGTGGGTACAACCAACCACACACACACGCATCATGCATGCACAAGCACACCATCAGTGATTCTGGCTTTTATAAACCTACCCTGGTTTTCAGTGATAATGACAAGAATCCAAATCTAATTCGTTCTACACAGTACCTTGAGAAGTTTTGCCCTTGTTATATTTCAAAATAGAAAGGCCAATGGAAAATAAGAATTCTGTGACCACTTGAAAAAAGCAGCATTAAACTCTGACAAAACCGATTTTTTTTCTGAAAAAGTAATCTTCGGTCTTTTTCAGTCGTGTTCTCTGCAGTCACTCACTAGATATAAATATGGGAGCAAAGCAGAGATGTTTCCCAGTACATTTCACCTGGAGTTCAACAATAATATATGCACCCTCAGGAAAGCAAATAATCTCTCTGACTGTTACCAAAAGTTGCTATGTATAAGGACTGGTGGAATTTTATTCCTTCAGGGATGCTTAAAGAAAGTGGAGGAAAAAAAAAGACAACTTACTGTTCGAGCCAAACTTTGCTTCAGGTGAGCTGTGCTGTGTAGCCGAAGCTGAATGCAGGGGGTTGCCTTGCGAAGACTTTCATGGCTGCCCAAAGTGTGGTCGCTGCAGTTTGGGGGAAAACAAACAAATCGTTATCTCTGCTTGCTACTTCCTTCTTTTTTTTTTTTCTTACTCCCTCTCCTAAAAGCACCAGTTGACTACACTCCAAGTGCAAAGGAGACTGAATAATAAAATCCCTGTACTTAGCGCCTATTTCTGTGAAAACTGATGGTGTGAAAACAATTAAGTGATTAATTACTTGTATCACTGACCATTAAGTTCTGTAACAGAACAAAAAATGACACGGGGAGAGAACAGCCTTAACCAACAGCATGTGCTCCCAAACCTCGATATTATTCATGCACGCTCTTCAAACCCAAGTAAGTGCAATTTATACAAAGTATCCTGGTTATGAATGCATCACTGCAGAATGACTTGTAGTGTCTGATACTCAACTCAAAAATCAAATATTAACCAAAAGTTTGAAGATCACATGCATTAAGACAAGTGGCCCTTGATTCTTAAAGAAATCAAAGTTCTCACCATGTGCAGCTCACACAGAGGTTGTAAAAGCAGAGCTGGTCTTTTTCAAGTCATATGTCAGCTAAGGTCAGACATAGAGCTCTACTCACTCAGCTGGAGTGGTTATTACAAAATATGCTGCTGATCAAGGATGCTCTTTCCCCCATTCAGGGGAATTAATTACTCTTATTTATTTGCCTCCTCAGAGTAGCTTCTATCCCACTTACCACTCTTGACGACTTCTTCTAAGTTATAATACAACCTTGGTTTGTCACTTGAAATTACTTGGAACAAAACCGATTTCACTATTTCCCTTCCACATCTTGTTTTAAAAGGGTGAAATAATGCTAATTTTTTTTTCAGAGTTAAGGCAAACATCTTTTTACATCAGAAACAATCCTTTGGGATTAATGAGTAGGAAAAACAACAGTGGGTTTTACAAAGGCAAATTCATCACCAAAATCTAGTATGCATCATCAGTTACAACTCTAGTGTATGTTCAGTTAGATTCCTGTAGCTTTTTTCAAGCCTTCAGCCAGACAAGCACAAAAAAAGGATATTCTGTATTTATACAGTTTTGCAGTATGGTAAGTTGTTTCAGAACTCACTGGTCCATGAAGAAAAGACGATTCTTTCTTGGTTTGTCAAGGGCCATGAAAAACTCAGAATTCAGCTATAAACTTTACTTCTACTTAAATAGGCTTTTGATGGAATGACTGAATAAAAATAGCTGGATTTAGTTTTAAAAAAACCCAAAATGCTCACCCTATGAATAAATCACGGAAAGTCTGATTTAGGGGAGACTCAAATCTCACACTGAGTAGCAGAGGTTCCCAGCATAAATGAATGGTTACATTAAAAAATATACTGTATGTAATTGCCATTCAGCACAACTACAGGGAATTAATACATATCTGCACTCATACTACACTGTAGTTAAGTAAAACATTAGAGGTGAAAAAAGGGTGTAAGCGTAGATATAGGATTTTTTTTTTTTAAACTTATACATTAAATGTCACAGAGGACAAACTCATTTTCATCTGACAAAACAATTACCTAATACCTATGCCAAAGGTTCTCCTTTGGTAGCACTTCCATATATTTGCAAAATTTCTTGATTTCAAGACCATGATGTACAGATGTAAGAGTGAGAGAAGCTAACACCAGCACAGGATGTATTGTCACAGATCTAACACCAGAAAGGACTGTGATGTCCATCTAATCTCAGGCACATGGTGATTTCTTCTTTAACCTCAACAATTTGCAGTTAAATGACAACAAGGTACCACAGTGAAATACCTGCACTAGTGTTACCTGTGTATCACCCTTCTCAAATACCTTTAGAAGCAAAAGTCCAAGTGACCAATTCCCAGTTCCTGTGACTGTACCAATGCATACATTCTCCTCTGTTGCTCCTCAGCACGTCTCTGTGTTGTGCCTTCCCATGGCTTTCTTGAAACTTCTTCCTCTCCTCATTTCAGCTAATCAAGTCTGCCTCCTGACTCTGCTGATGAACTCTCCGTGACTGGGGTTGAGCCAGTGAGGAAACCATGTGAGAGTTGGGTGTGAAGAGAATCAAGTGGGGACCCACTGGGTCACCAGAGCCACTTGCTGTGAAGGGGCTCTGGTCCCAGCAATGACAGTCTCAGTGCTCCTGAACGGTCAGACTATGAAGTTTCCTTAACACTTTAGAACTACCTCACACCTGGTTTTTACCTTATTCCCCACTATTACTTCTGCTCTTTCCATTCTGCCTCATCTCCAACCTTTGGACAGGCATAGTGACAAGACCATGACCACAGCGAAACACATCTCTGAGCCCTGAGTCACTTTTTCCTCATTCATCCAGTAGACAGATTCCTATTGCAATGCCAACATCACACCAAGCCAATGACAGGAATTCATCACCAAAGGTGATATATTGGTGTAGTTATACCAATAGGAGTGTTCTGCTAGTGTACAGCTACACTCTTCTCTGTAGTTACAGTTTTGTACCACAGATGTATAAAAACTGCCTTTTGCAAGTGTAATTTTTCCATGTCATCACGCTTCCAGGCAACACAGGCTATGCCAAGAGCAGCTGAACTTTCTGATTATAACTACATTGACACCAGTGGTTTGTGTTAGCTCTGCTGTGTCAGGCAGATAGGATACATCATCAGATCCTTTACTGACACAGCAATGCTCCCTGAAATATTGCAGGCAGAAGTTCTGGCCATGCAGTTGACTTCATGACTGGATTTTATTTGCACAAATACAAAGAGAAAAATTTTGACAGATATTGTTAGAGACTAGACAAAATGGATTAATGCCTCAGCAAAATAATGTGGAAACCTGGTCTAGATGAAAAGTGAAATACAAGAAATAGAAGTGTAGTTTCACCACAGATGGACAGATTTTAGCTGTACCCCAGGCAGATTTGCTACTGCACCTGTACTATTAAGACAAAGGCAATATATTTCCTTTGGAGAATATATGATTATTAGTAACTGGTTTACAGCCCTCTGAGCTCTGTATATAAAAAAATAAAAGCACTACAACATTATCAACTCAAGTTTTCCCCTATTTTTTTCTGAAATCACGTGGAGATTACAGCTTTGTGGGAATGCCATGACAAATGACATGAAGAGAAAGGCAGTCCTTGTCTTTAGGAGACATGGTAATGACTGGTCAAAATAAAGGGACCTGCCTGTGGTCTCACAATATATCAGAAGCAGAGAAAGGGAAAATCCCTATCTCCTGAGACCTCCTTACTAGTGGCTTCCCCACAGCAAGGTTTTCTGATGTGCCATTAGCTCCAAATCCTAATACAGTTCAATCAGACTATTTTTTAAGAGACTCAGCTGAGCAGCATCTCCGAATGAGAAACTTAATCTGCAGTGACAAGAGAAAATTATGTTAATTTTTCACAAAGAACACGTTCATCCAAAGGTACTTGCTTCTTATGATTCCAATCTGCACGATTATGTCTCTGCCCAGTGTATAATTAATAGATTAAACTTTGAGTGAAAACCAATTCTTATTTAGATTTCAATTCCCAGAGAACAGAATTAGTAAGGCAAAAAAAATTAATAAAATGTCATCAATAAGGTCACAGGCAAGCATGTGAGAAGAAATGATAAGCATTTACACTTTTCAGTTCCATACCCCTGCTCACTGTGTTGGCTGAACTGCAAAGCAGTAAGGTACCTGTGCAAATTACACTGTGGTAGAGTGTAGATGGAACTTTAAATACACTGATGCCTTAAAAACAAAGCATGTTTACAAATAAAGCTCATAAATATCTTTGTACTACATTCCTTTGCTGGATCTGCACTACTGCAACCTATTGATAGCACACAGATCAATAAAAAAATTAAGAAATTTAAAAAAAAAATAATCCCCTATTCTTATATATGCTCATGTGTTTTGCCTTATCTGGCATTTCAGGATGCCCTGAGTTTGTGGCCTGTTTTGCTAAAGGCAAAGCAGTCTAAATGGAGGACTGATTCATTGCTGACACATGAGAAGGGTTGTTTTTGGCTTGATGCTGGCATTAAGAGCCAGGAGTAATTTGACACAAGCTGCTGAAGCCCAATTTAATTTACTTCTAGGTAACATCTTTCATGAAGAGCATCATAAAATCATTTTTAGGGGTATCCATTTTAAATCAAAGGAAAGATTGTAAACTGTGAGAGCAAGATTTAAAGGTGGATGTAGAAGGTTTGGATGATGGCATGATAAAGAACTTTTAGAAACAGCAGATGGCCCTCCAAGAGGTAT
This sequence comes from Chiroxiphia lanceolata, assembly GCF_009829145.1. NCBI lineage: Eukaryota > Metazoa > Chordata > Aves > Passeriformes > Pipridae > Chiroxiphia > Chiroxiphia lanceolata. The sequence goes on from NC_045641.1 coordinate 66,230,239, forward strand.
AAGATGATCATGAACAGGACAAGTGTAATGGAGTGGAGAGCACACCAACAGCTGGGAAACCCAGAGAAGAAGAGTCTTTGGACATGTATGAAATTTGGAAACTTCTGTGAATAGTGGTAAAATGTGATGACAGGAATAGTGAAGTTTAGTCTTCTCTTCTTTCAAGGAATCTGCATCTTTCGGGCAGGATTCTGCCTCCAGATGCACTTACACTGAACACCTGAAAAAGGAACTGCAGCAAATCAACTGAGGAACTAAAGTACACCTTACAACGACAGAAGCAGCAGGGACAAGGTTCAAGGCTTCTACAGGCACTGTAAGAAATACCTGAAAGCACAGGAAGAAGAAGAAAGCTTGTAGGCTGCAGCAAGGCCAGGGTTTCCAATCAGTACACAAAGTGCACTTAAAGACCAGAAACCAAATGAGATTCCAAATCAGAATTTCACAGATGGCTCTATTAATTACAGACTCAGCTGCAGTCTATATGCAACCTTCTGATATTTTTAAAATTTGGATGTTGAAAATCTGATATTCTACTTGTGAGTCAGATGGGATATGAGCTCAAGGATCTCTCTGTAGGAAGGGAATAATGGACAATGAAATCTTTTGGTGCTGAGTGTAATGGTCATTAGCACACAAGTATTTTTTTTCCTTCATCTCATTCAAAACTAAATGGATTTCAGAAATCATCAAGTCTTTCAGGTGCTTCTGCAGGAGGTGGGATGAAGTGCTCATTAATGCAGCTCAATGTAACAGTAAATGAAAGCTTTTGATAGATGTTCACAAAGCTGTCTGCTCCACTTTGTCTGAGAACAATTTATCACATCACCATTTTGGCCTCACTTTAGTTTTTTTCTGGATTACAGTAAAGCAGGAGCAGCAGAGTATTTACTCCTTTTGCTGTCTCATAACTTGAGGAACTACCGGAATTCATCCCTGAATAATTTCCAAATACTCTTCTGGGGAAGAACTCTGCACAAGTACATCAAATCACTGCGTTAGCAACATTGGGAGGAAACCAATTTGCACTTAAAGATAGCCCACACATAAGAAAAATTTCACCCTGAGGCAACTCTGCAGGCCAGGTTAAGCTACCCAAGGGATCATTATGGTCTGGGTTTTCAAATTTCAGATACAGGGCTCTGATGAAGAGGCAGAAGAAAGGGAGCTGAACTTAACGGGCATAATATGGACTTACAAGCTGCTGAAGCTGGAAGTGCAGCTTTGTGCTTTCTGTATGACAGTGAAGGAGCAAAGCAAAGCTGAGAACGTTACTGACCTTGTTCCACTGCTAATGAGACGTGCAGAGATTTTGCAAGTGCAGGAATTTTAACAGTCCACTGTTGATGAGTTCTTCCCAACAGTGAAAACAAAACTCTTCAGCACGTATTGTACACTGCACTGAAACACACTGAGCTCACCCTCAATACAACAGCTCATTATTTCTATTTTTTTTGCAGTTATTTTGAAATGAGAGAGTCTTGAAAATAATAATTAAAAAAAAGCTCTGCCTTTCTTCTGTAATTAACAGATCTTATGTATGACCTGGTTCTTTGCTCAGTGGTTCTAGTGTTCTAATGCTTCACACAGCGCTCTGCTGCCCCAGCTCCTGCTTTACAGAGATTTGAACAAGGGAAGAGGTGGCTTACAGGTGTTGAAGTCTCCATCTTTAGTTTCCAAACATAATTCACCATAAACATCTGAACTTTTGACCCATGTGCTTGTGTTAGAGTACAAGTGTTCAAGCTGGATACAGAACAAAGCTAATTTATGCAGTGTGACACTTGTTCTCACAACTACATTACCTTCATTAATCAAACTGACTTGCTTTAGGCTGGTTCAGGTAATTTTTACACTCTACTGTAAATATGACTGCTTCTAAGATTTTCCCTTTCAATTACAGGCATACCCTATTTTATCTAACACTTTTTACATCTCTAATAGATGAGCTACGATTCCTGCAGTGCCAGCTTAACATGGTACCACAGAGTGCTGCCAACTTCTCCCCTTCTGCTGGAAGTCACCATCCCCACAGCACAGCTGACAAGTGCCTGCACTTTAGCTGCTTCAACACAGAATCTGCTCACTTTTGCTGACAGCTGAATTTAAGCTGCCAGAAGGCAAGAAACAACTAGTTGAGTCCGATAGTGCTTTCAACCACCACAAGAGCTTACTGGAATTAATGCGAATCAGAACATTTACTTCCTTACTAGTAGACTACATACATTCAGAAAGAACTGTTTGCATGTACAATGTTTTTCTTTAACCTGCAGTCAGCACCAAAGTGCTGACTTCATTTGCTTTACTACTACTGCCACTGAATATGAAGAAACCCCCCCTGCTATGCAGCTGTATAATATGGTTTCTCCTCTCTTTGGCTATTTCTCTCTTTGAGAATATGCTGACAACATCCCTATGAGATAGTGGAAGTAGCAACATCCTTGTATTATGGACGAGAAAGACCAGAAGGGCAACGGAGTGAAACAAATTATTAAAAGCTGCCCAAAGCTTATATAAAGGAGCCAGGATGTGAACCCTTGTACTAGAGCACACCATCATCTCTGAAGAACATAAGTACTGTGTGTTTCAGGAGCTTCAGAAACTACACATGAAGTGTTTGGAACACAATGCCCTTAACTCTCCCTATGGTTCTTGTTTACATGGCTCATGGCTTAATGAGATACTTACTTTTGTAAGAATTCATCAGACCCATAAACACTTAGAAAGCACTCCTCCTGGGCTGGGTATTGATTTGTGCAACGGAGGATCTCTACAATTAAGTCATGAGTGATACAGCCAGCTGTAAATAAAGATAGCAAGAAAAATTAATAGTTGCTTGCTACTAGAATTTCAGGCTAGATACTTGAGCAAAGAAAACAAGATTTTTTTTTGTAAGTCTTAACAACTGCTGCAGACTAGCTCCATCAAGAGGAATTAACATACACTTGATTTTATTATTTTTTGATTTTTTCTTCAAATATTTTATGTGTCACTGGATCTATGTCCATTTAGAGGAAATTAGCAATTTGTTAGGTAGCTGCAATGAAGACGAGATGGACAACATTTCCAAGAAGAAAGGAAAAGACAAATGGCAATTTATTTTTCTTTTTCATTTTTCTGATTTATATCTTGGTACATTTCCAATTTGTAAATATGGTCTGATGCAGAAGTTGACTCTGTAGTCGCTCATGACACAAGAAGGCTACAGAATTTCACTTGTTATTGTTTCTGCCATGCACACCTTTTTAGCCATAACAAAGTAGTAAATTACTACTCATGCATTTTATACATATGTAATTTATTATGTCAAAATTATTTAATATCTGTATAAACACATACTATTACAGAAATAAGTATATAATCTCTATAAATTAAGAAATTCTATGTCAGTTTCTACAACCTGCTGTTAAGAAATACTCCAGCATTTTGAGATTTTTTTTTCCAGAGCTACTTCAGCTTTTTAAGCCATTTTTCAACACTTGCCAATACACTTCCTCCCTGTCCATTTTTGAAGAATTGATCAAAAATGAAAAGAAGAGCTGCATAATCTGGATAATGTCTGATAGGTTTTGTCCTTACAGGCATGCAGAGCACAGTGTACCCGCACTGATCCTGCAAGTCTACCTTTCTCTAGCAGAAAAAAAATCTGACTCTTCAGTGAAAAATCTTCATTAAACGTACAGAGATGGTTTAATAATGAAAAATAAAGCCTGGACTTCCTCCACATAGGCAATCTCATTAGCTTTTCTGTTAACAGCTACAGACAAAGTAGAATTTCCTTTCTGTTTTTCATTTGTGGTATTTCTTTATTGCGTCAAAAGCAGTGGCCATAGGAGCCCTTTCTGGAGGCTTTCAGTGAACTTTGAGATATATAAACAGAAACTACCTACAAATCCCCAGAAAATAAACATGTAACCCAGCTTTGTGTGTTGACTAATTTACACTGGTCCAAGTTCAGACACCTGGCTCAAACTGAGTCTAACCAACCAGTTGCATCAGGATTAATGAGGTTCTGAATTACCCATTTGCCCACAGCAGCCAATTCACAGAATGGAATAGAAACCTGGTTCAGAGTTGCCACGTTATTATTTTAGAACAAAACAAGAAATATAAATTTGGTTTTGCAGGGAAGTTTAAGGGGATGTGATACTGAGAAAAAACTTCAGACAACAGATGACATTTTTAGGGGAGGGGGCTGTGACAGAAACAGATAAATAAAACAGAGTTGGTTACCACAGCTAGCTTGCTTTTTGGTTTGGTCATCCCCAGGGAAAAACAAATGTATCAATGGATTCAAAAGCTTCTCCTAAAAATGCTCATTTTCTTTGAAAAATGGTTTGTCTTTTGCTCTGAAAGCCTCTTCAGTTACACATTTTCTACCAGTTATACTAGTATTAAACATTTAGCCCTCTGACAACTCGCTGTTTTAAGTGTAGTTGGTTTGACACAAACTGCAGTGCCTCTTTGCTAAATTTATACACTCCAGAAAACAAAGAATGACACTGAATCTTGAATTAAAATTGTAACATGCACTTTTCTCAGATCACTCCTTGGAAAAATTCAGAAACTTGCCAGTATCATTTTTACTCTCTAGACCCATTCTCCTTTCCTTTCTCTGCCAAAGGTTTTTGCATAACTGAACAATTCTTTATATTAGATGGAGCAGATAAGTGTACTCCCTCCCTGCACTTTACCCTTATTGCTTACTTAATCTGTAAGCAAGTTTAGGACAGAACTGTTTCTTACATCCCCTTTCAATTTTAGCTGTGCCTTCTAAAGAGATTTTGTGAACAAAGTTAAGCAGACTGAAAAAAATTCAAACAATCTATAATGCCATATGACAAAACATTTGCCTGTTGTTAAGATTTTTGCTTTACAGGGAATTTTGATGTAGATCCCTTGCCTGGCTGACAAAAGGGCTGGAATTACTACCTTCTGGTCCAAGTGTCCCAAGATCTTCTGTGGCATCCACAAAACATTGGTTTGAGATGATACAATCTACTGTTTTTCTAGGCTTTCCAATAACTATGTAGATGTTCTCAAATCAAGCAGAAAACTTGTGAAGTCTGTAAGTCTTGGCTACCTTATTTATGAAGCTTTTTTTTTTTTTAATATGTGTGACTGACATTCTGTAGAGCTTTAGATTTTCAGCTTTCAACCTGCCACACAAACTAGTACTCAGCCTGTTACAGCCAAATAATTCCTTGACAACTGAAGAAATGATTCAGAAAAAAAAAAAAAAAGACTATCACTTAATGAAACAGAACAGGAAGAGAGGGGAAAGAAGATGTAATTTATTTCATTTTTGCATATGTCGCAGAAATAAAAATTACCAGAGCTGGAATTAAGAATTCACAGGAGCAGTGGCAGCTTCCCACAGCCATCAGTGACAGAATAATCTAGGCTGGGAAGAACCTCAATAAGGCCATCTATTCCAGCCTCTTCCCCTCCACAGGGGGGTCAACACTAAATTCAGATCAGCTTGTTTAGAGTTTTGTCTTATAACACCTTAAAAGCCTCCAAGGCTGGAGACTTCACAAACTCCATGGGCAAACTGTTCCAATTAGTAATTATTCTCCTCTATCCTTTCCACCTAGTTGGAATTTTTCATTTTATGACTGATGTACCTTCCCAGACCCGCACATAACCTTGGGTGCAGAGGAGTTTCAGCACTGCAGATTCTTAAGTTTTACATTCAGAAACAGAATCAAGGCTGTGAGGAGTTCCAAGACTATATAAGGGCTACCCCTGCACTCTAAATTAGGCACAAGCTTGAATTCCTCCTGGATGAAAGCCTGAATGATGGCCCATTTGGGACTGCCAGAATTGACCCCAATTGCAACAAAAGAAAGCACAGATCTACACGTTAACAGAGTTTGATATTTAACATAATATTAATTTTACAGCAAATATACTCGCTGAACATGCTTGACAAAGTTTGGGCTCAAGACTCCCATAAGGCTTGCTCTCCAAATATCTTTCCAGACAACAAATGCATTTTGTTATCATCTCCATGGAACTCAGTTGTGGAAGGATGTGGACACCTCAATCACTTACCTTGTTGCGTAAGAAGTACAGGAGATGGTGAAAAATCTGTCCAAACACTGATTCTGAATTTTGTTCCACCAAGGATATGGTCTGGGAACCTTGTTGTGACACTCCAGATTTTCCCGGTATTTGTCTTCAAGTCAGAAGCAGGATAGGCACTTCTGATTCTGGAAAGTAAATGTGAAGAAACCACGTCTGAATGGGTATGCATTTTTGATCTCTTTTAAGAATAAAACACAAATTCTAGAAGACACGTATAAGAATAGCACACAGAGAGTTGCTAGAACAAAATTCTGTGCAGAGAAATGGTAGCAACTCAAACTCTGTTTACCCATTACATTAGTGAGATAACCACATATCAGATAGCACACATAACTACATCTTCTACTTTTAGGAAAACCAGCAATAAAATCTTCATGAACTTGACAGCATCACTGCTGAGCTTGATCTCAGTGAAGCCAAAAGGAGTTTAAACAGAGACTTTGGTGTACGCTGAGCACAGTAGAAATAACAGTGCTCAAATATACACTTAAATAACTGAGTATTAACACAAAACTAACCAAGGGCATGTGCTGTGACTAGGACAGCTATACAAAATGAATTCAGGAGCATGTTTCCTATGCAAAACCCTAAGCAGTCTCTATTTTCACAACTTTCTCAAGTCCAATCTGAAATCCTCTTCACCAGACCCTGGGTATTTATATAAATGTCTGTAGAGCACAGTAACTGTTACAGCCATTGAGTCCCTCTGATATATCATTACCTATAAAATATACTGCCCCTTCTCCTTCCAATTACCATGGACTTGCAGAAACTAATTCCTCCTGAGGTACCGTTTCCTAATGAACACTGGTCACAGGTATTATGTCTGTCATCTGAGGATTCAATTTGCTTTTTAAGCAAATACACTTTGCAGCTGCAGGTAAGGGTACATACTGTACCAGCTGAAGCTTTACATTTCACTAATTGCCTGGAATATTTAGTAGCTAAACTTGAACATGCTGTATTAAGCATACTTGCATTCTCTTTTGTTTGTTAGTTCAAGAAGCATTTTGTAGCTTCTGGGTTGGTAGAGCTTTATACCATCTCTGATTACAGTGTCTTTTGAACCATGGTTCTCTCACCCAAAGGTCTTCATCACTATGTTACCCTCGCCTCAGGGCTGCTGCCCAAGTCTCTTAACCATATGAACTACTCTTGTGTGCCATGCATTTCCACAGTATGAGAAGGAAAAAAAAAAGCCCAGGTTTCCAAAATTATTAATAATGCAGTCAAGCAGCCCATTTCTTATAATGAAAAACCAGAGGGCATGATGTTTCAGTGGGGTAGGAGGAAATGAGGCTTGACAAGAGAATCTCCAGCACGAGGTAGCTTTACACTCATCGTTTAAACCCATTATACTACAGAGGCTGTCTGGATGACCTACGTAGCTGATGTCAGTCTATTTTCTTTGTGTGCAAGGTACATATAAAACACTCCCCTCTCACCAAACTCACTCCTGTAAGCTGTTTCTGTGAGAAGGCCAAGGACTCAGTAAGGCTGGAAACTTCACTACCCTTTCTTCCAACATCAAATTAACAGGCTGTGTACACACACATGACTCACCTCCTCGACTTACTGGCAGTCACTTCAAAAACTAAGAGAACCTCATCTCTTTCCCTACCCACGCACTGCTTATATTTTGGGATAATGTGGGGACACAAATTTGCTTTTCATGATTTTCAGTTGAAAATGCATCCAGTTTCAGAAAGCGTTGCTCTTTTACGGCCATCTACTATTTTCATGTGACTAAAGGGCTTCTGGCCTGAGCAGGTGGGCAAAACATGCCCACTGCAAAACTTGGTATGTTTAGGTCTTCCAAAGCATAGCTGAATTATTATACAAGTAGTACATGAAGAAAATCTCGTGTAACTTGCTTTCTGTGCTGCAACAATTCAGTGTATATGGAAAGTACTAACATTTATAGGGATTTGCTGTTTCATAGCATTTCATAACACGATGTATTTCTCAGCAGTGCAGAGCCCATCCCTGAAGACAGTGGGAGGTGGAGAAAACTCTGCATTTTGCAGCACTGAACCCTGAGACTATTGGCTTGGCATCTTCTGGTATCAAACTCACTTCAGGACGTGTTCTGAAGCCACCTATGGATGAATGCTCACTACAGTTATGTTCATAACATAAGTAACTTGATAAAGTGATTTTGCAGACTGATTTATGATTATGTACAACCAAATGTTTCAATTATAGACCTCTACCTGTACAAGTATTACCCAGAGAAAAACACGACAGGTTTCTATTTGAGTTACATGCTGGAGCTGCAAGTATGCATGACACAGAGTTTGAATTATACATCTTGCCTCTGACATATGAAACTGCCAGCAATTGAGATTCATTGGGGACCTTGAGCATCCTTAGAAGGATGTTCATTTGGCAAGACTGAGTATATAAGTTGTTTGAAAATTTATGACTTTTTTGGTCTTTTGGTTGCTGCGACATTTTCTCCTAAACATGTTTTTCTGTTTATTTAATAGAAGGAAAGCAAAGGTTGTTCTTATTTTTTTTTTAAGAGCATTTGCTCGGGATGCACAAGAAACAAGTTCCTGTAAACCAGCAATGGCTTATTTCTATTTATCTTTTAGCCCTGTAAATAAAACCATTTATTCAAAAATCAATAGAAAGCTTTTCCTATAATTAGAATGTTTAGACACTAAAAAAAATCTGAAAATCTGAGATGAAAACTGTCATATGAAACGTGCCTTCATGCATCTGATGGTAGAAGAATTGGATTGGAGTTCAGCCTGAAAAACTGTGGAAAAGTAGAAAACTGAGATGTATGTGACTGAGTATGTTTTGAAGATGACCATCCACCCCATATGAATATATAATATATTCACTGTTAATTTCAGTGCAACATCAAACTGGGTTTTTTGGTTGGATTTTTTTTTCCCCTTCTTTTAAGAGAAATAGGCTTGGCTGACATTGAACAAAATCAATTCATTAAGGTCTAATAAAAATAAAAGCAGCTCTCTATTTTCCAGCTAGTCTTCTGGTAGGAAAAGCATGCATTTGTGCTAACAACTTGACAGTGTGATCAGTGAGTATCTACAAAGGAAAATGAATCTGCACAGATGGTCTAAAAGGTCGTATTTCTTACCGTGCTTGGATTTCAACACAATTTCTTTTTCTGAAGAAGATTAGGAAAGTAAAAAAAGTTCAATCCCATTAAGCCAAGCTATTAACTGTAACGGTAAACAATAATTAAAGGAGGTTTTGTCACTTGCTTAGTCTCACTTTTCATCATGACAGTAGGTAATAATTCTGTTCTCAGTCAGTTCCTCCAACTTTTTTTCCTGCTCTGAGCTACACAGACACTAATACTGTCCAAAACAATGACAGAAAAAGGATCTTAAGTTTTATATTCTATAAGCCACCAACATTGAAGAGTTAAATGTACTTATCACTGATAAGAGGGACAGTTAAGAGAGAAAACATTTTTTGAACTAACATTCCTTTGTGTACTTTAATCTTTAAACCAGAATTAGAAGCGTTTCCTTATTTAAGTAGATATTGGAATTATGGCATTGTTCAGGAATGCAGTGTGTGGTGGCTTTACCTTGGGTGGATGCCAGGTGCCCACCAAGCTGCAGGGGCAGGAGGAGAAAACAAGATGGGAAAAAACCCTACTGGGTCAAGATAAAGGTGGTTTAATAAAAGCAAAAGCAAAGGTTGCATACGGAAGCAAAGGAAAACAAAATATTTATCCTCTACTTCCCATCAGTGGGCAATGTCCAGCCCCTTTCCAGGAAGAAGGGCTTCAGACAAATGTTGTAATAACAAACTACATCGTCATCACCCCTCCTCTCCTCCTCTTCCTTTGTCTCAGCTTTTACTGCTGAGCAGACATCATATGTTAAGGAATTATATGTTTGATCAGTTTGTGCCACCCCTCCTGGCTGTGTCCCCTCCCAAGAACTTGCCTACTCCCAGCCTTCTGGTGAAGGGGGAATGTTGGAGAGGCAGCCTTGATGCTGAGGGAACACTGCTCAGCAGTAGCCAAAACACTGGTGTTTTATCCACACCTTTCTAGTTGCCAAGGCACAGCCCAGCTCTACGACAGCTGCTGTGGGGAAAATTAACTCCATCTCAGTCAGACTCCATACACAGGCATAAACAATCCAATTAATATAAATAAGTGAAATAAGTGATAGGTGGCTGAATGAGGTTTGTTTCATTACTTACTTCTCCACTGCTTTGCAAAAAGCAGCTGTGTTTTCATTACTTCCTTGATTTGCTTCAATCAGCTGGATAGACCAACCTGCACCCTAAAAATACAAAGAGAAAGCAGAGCTCTGTTACACAGATATCAGAAGCAGGATCATGAGGTTAACCTTGCATTTGGTTCCATGAGAGCTACCTTTCATACTTTATCATTCTTCCCTTGATTGATGGAGTTCCAAATAAACACAAATGACCCCGTTTTGACTGCACTCTAAATGCTTTCAGAGAAAAAAAACCGCAAAGTCACAAACCATCAGCTACCCTGGGTAACAACAGTTTTTCCTCTCCATGCAGAACATAAGGAATTATAAAGCTTTCAAAATTCACCTAGTGTCAGAGCACAAATAACTCTAAATGCAGAAGTTGTACATTGAGTGTACAAAAGGGAGAGGGGACAAACTGAAGCTTATGCTGCAGTGCGTTTTAGTCCTTATTTTTCCTCCTTGTGGTCTGTCAGGAAGCTCAGGATCCCCTCAAACTCCATGAACCTTTCACAGAAGTCTCTGAGACAGATAACAGGAAGCCAGCCATGAAAAATCCCCAGATGTTTTCTGTGCACTTTGGAGAGCAGAGGTCTGAGCCACTATTTTGGGTCAGAGGACCCCTTTGTCTGTTTGCCACAGAACCCTTCAGTCAGAACATTACCTCCAGGAAAGAACTTAATACTATTATATCTGCAAGCCCATTCTGTTGCAGGCAGAGACATACACGAGGCTTAACTATGTAAGAGCTTTTAAAGCCTTTCAGAAAGAGAAGCAACTAATAACATGTCACAGAGGAGGAAACTGAGACATGGCAAAAGATTTATTTTATAATTTTAGTAATAAAAGTATGGAAATTTGTAATCATCTGTAGTGGTTTGGACTTTGTCTTCCCCAGAGGATAAGAAAAGTGGTAGACCCCAAGGAGTGGAAACCCCTGGAAGTTTTGAAATTCTGTCCAATGAGCGCTCCTGCAAAAAATGTAAACATATCACAACCAGACCGGAAGAGAAGAGTTGTAGTTTGAGGGAGAAGAAGGTGGCCATGTTGTGAGCCACGAGGAAGGGGCTCTGAGCCCCATGGGGGGGGGCTTTGGCCCCCAGCCCCAGCGGGGGGCCTGTGGGGACCTGGAACAGCATAATGCTGGGCTAGGTGCCTGTAGTTATGCCGGGAGATGTTTTTCTCCATGGGCGCAGAGCAGCAGCCGGCACTGACCGGAGAAACGGTGGCAGAGAGCCAAGACAGATAAGAACTGAACCGAAGAAGCAACAAAGACATGCAGCACCAGAGAAGGGACTCCTGGAAGGAGACCTGAAGGAAAGAGAGTCAGCAGCTGAGTTCTACAGAGTTCTTGGGGGTAAGAACTGATACCAGACCCCCCAAACTCCTTTGAGACCTCCTGGAAGGAGGAAGTTGATAGACTCTTACTTGAAAGAGCCTTGAAGTGCAACATGCACTGCAGAGAGGAGCTGAGAAGCTCGGACGTCCTGAGAGCTCAGCCAGGACGGAGTGTGGGAGGTTGGCCTTGAGGGCCCTCCCTTGCTGCAAGCTACAAAGAAGCTCACAGCCTGAGACAGGGCACAGAGGCCCTGCAAGGAGCTTGAATCTCCTGAAGATACCAGACCGTCACGAAGACCCCCTGCGCTTCGTGATATGACGTGGTGATACGACCTTGTCTGGGGTGACGAAGCCCACGGAAGACCACTCGTTTGGAGAGACGAGTGGCCGAGGGGGATACCCCCCCTCGTGTGTGCTGGCAGAGATCCAGCTATCAGCTGCTGCAAGAAACAGAAGAGACAGAGAGAGCCTGCTGCCTTAGAAGATGCTGCTGCTTAGTGACTGCTACTCTGAAGAAGCTGCTGCCCTAAGAGACTGGAAGGGATCTGTCCTTCTTTCCCTCCTGGACTTTTATTTGGAGGGGAGAAGAGATCTGATCCATTGTAAATACTTATGTCATGGTAGAGATAGTTGTAGTCGTGTGTATAATGTATTGTAGTATTTATTTGTATAGTCATTGTAATATATTCCCTTTCCCCATTCTGAGTCTAGTTGTGTTTTGTCTGGAAAAAGCCCATCTCACATTGGGTTGAGATGTGGGAGGGGGATGGAGTCAGGGAATTGGAATTTGGGCTATCTCAAACCATGACATCATCACAATAACTAATGAACAGAATTTAAGATTCTTTTTGGCTGGACAAGGAAGTGCAATGTGCACAAAAAGATGCAGGCTGGGAATATTAAATGATCACATTATTACCCATTATTTTTCAATAGGACTTGAGCCCCTACTCATTGCAAATATCTGAAAGTGAGCAATGAATGAAACAGAATTGTGTATGGAGAAAATTGATGACAGCAGGGATGAAGTAACAGAATGCATTCCTTGATGATTGAATTCTATCTTTTTCAATCCACAGATTTATCACATTATGCTAATCAAGTCATCTGAACCACCCTTCCCAAATATGAACACTAATTGTGTATTTCTCCTTTCTGGAGCACTCAAAACAAAATCATGAAGTTTGGTCTGATGATTGTACTCAGATAGAGATGTCAGTCTTCTTAATAACTCTGAAAACATTAACTTCTAAAACTAGGTTCTAAATAAACAGATAAATATATTACTTTTTAGGCTGTATTTGTTTTCTTTCTAATATAGAAAAAATAGCATCTCCTTTCACCAGGATATTATGAAGACAGTTTACTATTTTTGAACATCTGACCTGGTGATGACAAGACCAGAGAAATTCAAAGTTTCCTTTGTTACAGTGGACATATTTTGATTAGCACATATTAAATAAAGCCCAGGGCCTTACAACTGCATCCAAGAGCTAAGGATCAGAGTGACAGTATAATTTCAGCAAATGTGAATGTTTTATCTTGCCTGCCTAGGACCTATCTCAATTCTAACTTCCACATATCCTTTCCATTTCACTCTGTAATCTTGGTTCTCATCTCCTACTACTTGGATGCATCATTTACTCATCCTGAACCTCACAAATTCAATCTGCGCTCATTCCTTCTTTCACTGTCATGTTCCACTTTTCCAACCACTCTGATAGTCTTTACTTGGCATCAGCTCTGTCATCCCACAGCACTTCTTGCCTTTTCCAAAACTCCCAGCCCAGTAGCAATGAGTTACTACTTTACAGGCTGGTTTTAATTTTCCCTCTCTCAATTTTCTTTCACTTTTATTTCCCCTTATCATCTCAAAGTTCAGCTGCCATCCCTTTGCCTTGGCTCTCTTTCTATCCTGACATGGTTGTTTCTCCCTGAAGGAATTCCTGTGACCACACTGATTTTTATGCTACGAATCAATTCTCTCCTCTCTCCCATTTCTTCCTCTCCTCACTAAACAGCTCAAATACTTCCCTGACTTAATCAAATCCTCCCACATATTTGATTGTAGTCGCCCTTGACTCAAATCCTCTCCTCTTCCCTGCCCTACAATTCTCTCCTCCTCCATCACAGAAGCGTTTGTGCCTGTTTTTATATGCCTGCTTCCTGTAGCACCTCTTCTTCCCATACCACAATTTAATCTCCTCCTGCTCATTTGTATCCCACTATTTTCTACTTTTCTCATAAGAAGGCTTGTTCTTTTCATCATGATGTCAGTTCGCTTTGGTTTTCCTATCATGAGTAAAAAGCAACAACAGCCTTTTGTCTCTCCACCTATTCATCCCCTCCTCTTTTGTATTCATCACTGAAATTCCAAAATGTGGTGCACAGTATTAGTCTTAAGAGCTCCTGTCCTCAGATATATTTCCCCCTGCTGCCTCCCCATCTGTCTGGGCCTGCACATGTTTACTTCTATAGTTCTCCCTATTCACAGGCACAGAAACAAGTCAATCAAGTGTCTCTTCCCCTTTGCTTTAAGATACTGTGATCACTGGGAGTTAAAAGCAGAAAGCAAACCCAAAATGTCTTTTAATATTCATGGTGCAGAGGTATCCTGTAGGCTATTTCAGGATTCCTATAATGATTCAGAAAGCTAACAAGGACTGGAGGAAAGGGTGGATTTATCATTTTCTTTTTCCTTCTCTATGTCAGGATTTTGAAAGAAAGAAAATGAGGACAGATATAACATCAGAGAGAGTTATGAGAGTCCCATAAGACATGGTTGTTAAAAAAGGCAAAATCACAAATAGACCTATGAACACCTGATGGAAGAGGAAAAAAGATAAAGGATTTGCCTCAAAAAGACAGCTCTAAGAGTGTGTGTCATAGGATCCAGCTTCCACAGCTATAGCAGACGTGTCTGTTTTTAGAAAATAATTATATATGCACACATAAGTGCATGCAGAACATGGTGAAGGCAGGATATGGTATGTTTCATCTGTCAGGATCAGAATACGTCAGCCAAGCTAGACACAATCATCTGGTTCAACAAAAGAATTAGATTCAGCATAATGTATTGTTATTTTGAATCTCAGGTTTCATATCAGACCATAAAGATTTGTCATCTTATCTCTTTCAAAACACATCTTACTCTACATTTCTGTACTTATCCTTCTGTGGTAGTTTTATGGTTCAGTGAGCCAAAAAATTAGCCTACTGGAGCATTCTAGACCATAATCTAGATTCTCTTCTGGTATAAAATGCCTTTGCTTCCCCAGAGGCATAAATGTTTTATTTTTCATAAGGTCTTCAAGTTAAGTGCTTCTAATCCACGTTGCAACAGTGTGAGCGAATACACAAAGTACAAGGACACAGACAAGAACAAAAGATTTTAAGGACTGTTAATATAAGCAAATTTCAATACCTCTCTGTCATGTCCAGAACCATGGGGCCAAGCAGGTCCTGTGTTGCATCTTCTGGAAGTGTTGGTGAAACGAGCTTCCCCATTTCCACTTTCATCTCTCCCTTCTTGCCCAAATGGACAGTTGTCTAAGAAAACGGGACATTGAGCATCTGCGTTGTCAAAGCCTATGGGAAAACCCAGACTTGTGTTGCCTCCTTCCACAGCTGAACCAAACACATTTGTGACTGAATTTACACTACTCCACCCACAGAGTTCTCTCCCTTGACTGTCGGGGTAGGGATCCACCAGAGAGAAATTTCTGTAATCAGACAGCAAATAAGATCTGAATCCAACCGCGGGTGACACTGTGCCTTGCTGCCAGTGAGGGACTGGATTTTCAGGGTTAGGTTCTCCATAAGCAACTAGAGGCTGACCATAAAAATGCTGGCCAGGAACATTCAGACCAAAGACATGTGATGAGGAAAAGATTTCTTCATGATGATGTGAATGTGATGAACCATAAAAAAAAAATTCATTGCTGACTTCATCAACTATTCGATCAAATCCTAGAGGGATCTCTCCCTCAGAATCAGAACGGTACACTGGGTAAGATGCTTGGTCCCCAGCCTGCCCTTTATGGAATTCATTGTGTGAGAAAGGCACCCTTCCAAAGTATGCCATGGCTGATTCTTCTTTTCAGTCTTATTAATCTTCAGGAAAGTCTCATATCAGTTCCAAGGTCAAGAGAGCAATGTTCAGAACTGGAGCTACACACCACTGAAATGAAGCACAAAATAAAGGTTAATCCCCAAAATATCTAATATTATGAAAGCAGTACACTGCAGTACACTTTTTTGCTTTAGAGTTTTCTCCACAGGGTGGAAATATTTTCTTCATGCACAGCTTGAATATTCTTTTGCCTGATCCTTATTTCCAGACATATTTTTATTATTACTATTGTTGTTGCTATTATTAAATAATAGTAATAAATAATAACAAATTCATTCTATTATTATCCTTGACTCCTAAATATAGCAACAGGATGCTGGAAACAATTGATCTAAATATTAAGATACTAATTCTGACAAACATTAAAGAAAATCTCTGTGGTTTTTCCATTATTTTTACACTTGGATACCACACAACGCAGGGACATAAACCAAGTAGTTAGGAAAGCTCTGTAATAATGGTTGTCAGTTTCATTCATATCTTCCTCTTCTTTGTACTTCAAATTTCTTCATATTCTACCACTTTTTATCTTAGTGTAATAAAGTGAAGAAAGTTAAGAGAACATAGAAGACATGGACCTCCAATTAATATTCTAAACACTCCACCCTAAAATCTTAGATATGGCATACAGAAAGGGGGGGGGGGGAAGATAAATAAATCAATTTCAGCCTTTTTTGTTTCTTTGTTTTACAAAACAGATTTATCTTCAAAGCCTGAGGCCGTATCTTCTTTAGTGAATTAGCAGGCAAGGGCATGAGCTTCTGCAGCAGCTCACCATCATTTATGCTGTTACTAGCAAGCTTCCTGACCTAATTTTGGCATGTGCCAAGTACTCCTCTGGTTCAGATGGGCAGCATGTACTGGAAACTGCTGTCAGCAGGCATGAGGGTATCTCTTTTTTTAGGAAGGGGGTTTAGTTCTACAATCACAATCTATTCTGGGCCACTGGCCCTCAAGGCCTTGGCCTGTTTCATTTACTGATACAAATGTAGCCTAAAAAACACAGATGACGCAGAACAGCAATACTACATACAGCACACTGTTGTGCTAGAGTACTTTATCACATAAACGAAACAGAAACATCTGATTTAATAATTCAATGAAAAATGTATTCCCTAGCAGGAAAAGAAAAAGCTATTGAGATAAAAAATGTACTCAGAAATTGCTAAAGCTTAGCTCCACAAATAGCTTTTCCATTATGTCTCCCAAGATATTGTATAAGTTTAGATAATAGCACCTTGCAATGAAAATCTATGTTACAACAGAATGTACACACACAATTTTATTTATTTTTGTTTCATTTTAAGTCAAACTCTAGGTGACATAAGCTTCTGTCACCCACCGTGGGGAATGAGAAGCGAAATGAAAACTTAAATGGGCTGAAATGAAATCTCCAACTTAGAGGCTGAACTACTCTTTTAAGAACTCAGCTTAGTAATGCCATGTGTTGCGTGCTTTGGTTTGCTTTAACCATGTTGAAAAAAAGAAAGGTGTTGGTGAAATTACACTAAGCCAGATAACCAAAATGACAGACACCATTTTGATTTGTGATCTAAACTTCAATTACAGTCTTTCCACTTTTCTCTGAGAACAAACCCTAAAGTTTACTATGTCTTTATCTAAAGATGGCATCATTTTTTTCAGAAAAAAAAAAAAAGAATAGCAACAGGAATTGTTTGTATGAAATTGTCCCCATTTACAACTTCAGTTGTAAATTTGTAACTTACAGTTGTAAAGTTGTAACTTACAGTTTCATTTCTACAGCAGGTAAATAAAAGAAGGAAAACAAGAAAGGAAAGGATATAGCCATTAAATCAAGAAGTCTAAGGTCTTTGATTCTTTTTTGACCCATCTCAAAAACTGGAATTTAAGGAAAATTACAAGATAAAATAATGATATCTCTCTCCAGCCCCGTCTTCCTTAGAAAAGTTTGGCTGCCTGGAAGACTATAATTGAGGCACAGAAAATACATTACCTTTTACACCCTTTCAGCTCTTCCTAAAATATCTTGTTTACATTTCAAACAAATTTTGTTAATGGTGACACATAAACGTCTAAAAGCCAGCCTTGCTCATTCACCACTAAGGTTTCATCTACACCTCCGCAACAAATATTCACACACACAGAGCCCACCTCCATCTATCTGTGTATCAGTGTTTATCTCCTGTGCTCTCCATACTGCTCAGGAGAATGATTGCTTCCCCAATGATCTTTAAAAACACAGAGTTTAGCTACAGTGCCCGAGGCTGGTCCGTGTATTCTGCCCCCCGTTCTCCTCGCTGGACTGGGAAGCTCATGTGAGCAATGGGAAGATTGCACAACTAGCTCCCTTCTCCCAGCCTGGATCAGGGCAGAGGAAGGGCCTGGCAGGGAGCAGACACTCATACAGCACTGTTTATAGCATCATGTTTCTTTCATACAGGCTTGTATTTAAAACCAACCATTCAGACAGGAATCTTGGCATGCCGTGCTGTAAATCTCACTGGTTTAAGTCTCACATTCAAGTTCAGTTGGAACGACCAGACTCTGTATTAGGGTCGAATCCTGACCTTTTTCCAAGCAGTATACAAAATTCAGGAAGTGATTTGGCTCTTTGCCTGTCACTATTACATCATTTGAATCCTGCAAACCACATTGATAAAGCTGAATTTTCAAAAATACCTAATGAGAAAAAATTGATATGCTTTTTAAAAAAAACCAAGAAAAAAAACAACAAACAACCTAAGTTCTTAGGTTAATTTTCTTTGCCTTGTGGTTTCTGAACTCACATTTTGGAGGGTTTGGCCTTTTTCCTCCTACAGCTACGAACCCTCCCTTTCCTTTTAAATGACAGCTGCATTTTCACATTACCATGTGGTTCTGGGATCAGGGGTTTTAAGAGAGAATCTCAACAAGCGTTCTAAAATACTCACTACAAACCAAGAGACTTGAAAGCAACACACAATGCTCACAACATGTGAGCCACCCAAGCACATGACAATACTTCCCAGACTTCAGTATGCACATGCATTCCACAAAGCCTGGCGCACTGTGGGCTCACTTTTCCGTTTCACCGGAGCCCAGGAGGAGACGACTGGGCCACTTGCTAAGTGGTAAGAATTATCTGTTGCAACTTCTTACCTGAAACACATAATTTGTTTGAAGAATATTCAGTCTCCTGTGTTTCCCTGTTCACAGACACATTTAGATGACCTATGTGCTTTCAGTATCAAGGGGGTGTAACTTTTTCGTCAGAGGCCTTCCTTCCTGTTTAACCGGTTTACCACGGTGATGAGTCTTTCCCAAGTCTTCCTTCAGGGAAAGTTGAAGCAGAAGTAACAATAAAAAGGTAACACCTTATCTGTTCCCTTTCTCAATTTGGGAACCCAACCATCTCTTTTTTTTTTTTTTTTTAACAGGGTGGTAGGTGATCTCACTTGCAGTACAAGTTTCACACATGCTTAAAATAACACCTTCACTGAGGGAAAGACTTGCCTCTTAGGAAGACTTCTGCACAAGAACAGGATTCAAAAACTTTACTCCATCTTCACACAGCTTCCATCTATCTGTGCTGGTGGCACATGCTCTGAAAGGAGCTCCCAGTTCCACTCACAGGAGATGGAGATGGGACAGATCTTTGATGGCAGAGAGGCCCTCTGGCTTTGGCTCCTCAGTACACAGAGCTGGGGTAGTCTAATGTGGGAATAACCTCTCCTATGCTGGGATATTTCTCAGGGACCAATGAGGACTTGGCCCTCCTCACAGGGCCTGGTTAAGAGCTGGAGTAAACACAGCACTGGTCACGTACATCTTCCTAGACCTCAAAGAGCCCAGGACCCTCCATAAAAGGGAGCAGCACAAGCTGCTCCAGGCACAACACAGTGAGTTCCCCCAGGGACCATCTGCCTTCACACTTCATACCATTCCTTAAAAAGGTATAAATTGTTCCACTCAAGTGGCTATTCAGAACTCAAACACAATCCCAGCCCTAGTCCAAGCCTGTTACTTCAAGGTTGTTACAGGCAAGAAAATACCAGCAAAAGCAGTGAGGGAGTAAGTATCAACAAAACAGTATTTCAGCTACAAAAAGCCATGCAGTAAGACTGAACAGATTAGGACAAAGCATTTAAAGTTAATAATTAATATCAGATATCTTATATCTGATAAACTGAAGTAATAATTTGATAAAGCATTAAAGGAGAAACCCTGCCCTTCAAAGTATAAAAGCAGTCAATGATGTCATTGTGATTTAAAAGCAGTTAGACCAGGACAAAACTTATTTCAGTTGGTGAAAGGTGATGCCTTTTTTGTCATATATTCTCCAACTCTTAAAATGTCAACTTGCTCCACGAACAATTTGGTGGCATTTGTGCTGTACCGTAGTCATTGCCAATGATTACTGTGAAGTGATCCAGAGAGAGAGGAACACACCAATTTTAGGAGCTGCCATTTCAGAGTTTATGGCAGTGTGATGCTGCTTCATCTCACAGTGACTGGACACAGCAAAAGGAGGAGGATCGAGAGAACAGGAAATATGCATGGGAAGAACTCATATTCCCAAGCACACACAGAGGGCGATAGGGATAATACAAACTGAGGTGGGACCTGTCCCCCTCTCTCCCCACGGTGATCTCCACGAGAAGGTTACAAAGGTTTTTCCTGGGAGACTCTGAAAATTTTCAGAGTTGTATTAGGCTTTTAAGGTGGCCACTATTTTTCTGTTTTCCGCTTCCCATCAAAGGAGTAGGCAGGAAACTGCTGAGTCACTTTCTACCCTAATTCCTCCTAGAACTGCCAAGAACTGTCTCCTCCTCTTTTGCCGGCGTGGGGGACAAAATCTCTAGAGACAAAGAAAACTGGATACTCCCCGGGATGTTTCCTTTACTTCTGTTAGATACTCTCGCTGCTCCACCCACCGGCAGGAGCCCACATCTCACTCACTCCTCATTAACGAAGAATCGTGGATTTGATTTAGCTATGCATGAGTGTCCTTGTATAAGCCAGGTCTCAAAAAGCTGCAGGTAAAGAGCTGGCAAAATAATCACTCTACACACCCCAAGCTGGAATACAGCATCTTCAGTAGGCTTTTGCTGTCAGTGTTGCTTCACAGTACGAGCTTTCCCAAGCAGCACCCTTGCATTTGAAGCCTTCAGGCTTCAAGTAATACGGGGCTTGCAAAAGGAACGCAGCAAAGTTTTAGCAATCTGTGGGGATGGAAAACTGGTTGAACAGAGAGCCAGTGAGGAAACGGCTCCATTTCATAACTGATCCGTCCTTCTGTGTTACTAATCTCCAGTGCCACCTACTGTCACTTCCCTAAAACTGTGAGGCAGGGGACAGACATAGCTGTGTCGAGCATAGTGGCAACTAAGCTTTATGTCTGGCTACAGGGAATGTCATCATATTTATTGCCATCCCTGACAGATACGACCCCTGTCAGAAGGCTGCTCTTTATGGGAAAGAGTCACAATTGCTGAGGTCCTGCTCGAAGAGGGTGTGAAACTACTTCTCCTAGATCAGTGCTCCAAAGTCCCGCTGTACCAAGGTGATGATGAATTATCAGCAAAACTACATAGATACAACAGGTTTCATCCATGTGCTGGTGAAAACAAATGCAAAGGTTTGTTGTGTTTAAGCAGCAGATGAATAAGAATTCTGGTTAAAAAAAAATAAAAAAAGAATTGTTTTGTACTATAGGCCCTTATTTCTTTCTCACTTACAAGCTTCATCAAGCAGGGGTCGTGCCTTCTTACCAGTTTAGCAAAACCCAGGAGGGTAGATGCTGCTGGGCAAAGAAAATAAAAGTTGCGACAAACAATACAGTGGTTGAGTAACTGCAAATGATTCATCAGTAAGGGAGACATTTTCTGCAAAGGGCAAGAAGGACTCTTCAGTTCTGAAAATACTCCTCACCCTCTATTTACTCACACAGAACAAGTCTGGGAAAGAACAGAGAGAGAAGAACAGAAGAGAAGTAAAGTTTCACTTTTTCAAGAAAAAAAACTGAAAAAAAATTGTTTTACATAGAAAACATTTTCACAGGCTCTGCTGACACCTACACCTAATATACAAAGTTACACCCTCCTGAGGTTTGAAATACGCTATTGTGAAAGATCAGCCTTTGCAGTCTGCACTCACTGACTGCAAAGCTAGCCATGACTAAATGTAGACTACAGAATTTAATCTCTCCTTTTATTTGAACATCTTTTGTACTTTGATCCTCTGAAAGGAACAGTGCACTTCAGCAGAGTTGTTTCTGGCAGAAACAATTACTCCAGCTTTAAAAAAAATCAAATGACTGAAAACGCTGGGTGCTGAAAAGAAGAAGTCTTAAGGCAAACATCTGAAATATACAGTTAGCAATAAGATAAGCAGGTAGATTTTATGCGTATAAATACAGGTATAAACGCACTCATATATGTAAGGCTTATATACATGTATCTAAACATACATGCATAGGCATACAAAACATAAATGTGTGCACATTTACATGTATAAATAGATCTCTCTGTAAAAGCCTATAATAGGTGTATATCTATAAATGCCTATTAAATGCTAAGTGACCCAAGAAAAGAGTTTACGTGATTCAGAAAAGAAACCAGGCCACCTGTTTCAGATGAGAGTCAAACATCCCAAAGCTGAGAAGTGCTAAAAGCCAAAGCTCTTGTTCATAAGGCACTATAAATTTTACTCTGTGCTGTTTTCTTACCTTTCTCTTGCCTTCTCTGATTTTCCCACTGTTTTCTTATGGTATTGCTTTCGTCTCCCCAGTCCAACGTGGCTTTCTGTGAAACTCAGCTTTGTCATTCCAGGGTATTCAATAGGGTTTGTTGACCTTTCAGAAATTGTTCTTTATCATAGACTGTTCAAATATAAAAACAGTCTTGTGATACTAACACACTGCTAAGATAAGCTCCCTAGCCACTACAGCAGGCTTTGACCTATGGAAAATGTAGTGAGCTGGCTCATCACCCTTCCTAAGACCCTCTTCCATTGCAGTTTGTGGTGCATGGGCCTCTACAGGGTTGCCAGAGCAGAAGGAGGGCAAAGAAGACCCCAAAGTACAGAGCTTGATCACTCAGTCTGGCAGACCTGGGCCAGGGCAATGTTGCCATATTAGCCTGGCCATGCTGTCTCTGTTAGTGTTAGTACAATTGCCTTGAAGAGGACCTGACTTAAACATGGCTTTGAATTCAGCTCCAAAGTGACCCACACGTGAGAGAAGGGAAAATGAACCACAGTAGGACTGAGTCCTTTTCTCTTATGGGTGCCACAGGTACCTTCAGGGAAACCAGTAAAATTTTAACACCTTTTGCTAGGTTTATACTATAAACCAATATATATGAGATGCCATAAGCTAGTATGTACTGTAAACCTAATATAACATTTGAACCAGCTTTACTGCCTTTATCAAAAAAACCAAATTAATTACTGTGTAAGCATAAAAATACTGGTCAAGGGCAGTGATTCTGCCCCTCTGCTCTGGTGAGACTCCACCTGGAGCATCCAGCTTTGGGGTCCTCAGCACAGTAAGGACACTGACCTGTTGGAGCAAGTCAGAGGAGGCCACCAAGTTGATTAGAGGGATGGAGTACCTCTCCCATAAGTAAAGGCTGGGAGAACTGGGATTTTTCAGCCTGGAGAAGATAAGGCTTTGGGGTGACTTAATTGTGGCCTTCCAGTACCTGAAGGGAACCTACAGGAAACATGGAGAGAGACTATTTACAAGAGCCTGGAGTGACAGGATGGGAGGGAATGGCTTCAAACTGAAAGAGAGTGGGTTTAGATTAGATATTGGTAAGAAATTCTTTACTCTCAAGTTGGTGAGGCACTGGAACAGGTTGCCCAAGGAAGTTGTGGATGCCCCATCCCTGACAGTGTTCAAGGCCTGGTTAGATGGGGCTTGGAGAAACCTGGTCTAGGGAAAGGTGTCTCTGCCCATGGCAGGGGGATGGGAACTGGATGATCTTTAAGGTCTGTTTCAACCCAAACCATTTTATGAGTCTGTTAATACACGCCCCTAAACCCAAAGAACAGCTTACTTACACAGTATATCAACCTTATTTCAATTTGCCTTTTCTCAAGGATGCTTTGCTTACATCTGCAACAAAGCATATACTGCAGTACTGCAACATCTTAATTAATGCAGTATTTCTGAATTTTCCCTGAACTTCTTGCACATGGGCAGCTTCTTACATCTTTCTTCCGATTTTAATTGTACTGTCATAATTGCTCACAGCATGACTGAAACTCTGGCTTTAAAAAGAAAAAAAAACAACAAAACCACCATATGGCTTTTACAAAAAAAAAAAGAAAATAGCTCGTGGGTGCATATATAATTTTTAAACCAACTGAACAGCATTCCTTATATACAATTCAGGATATAAAGCATCTGCTTAGATAGCTAATTTGGCTGCATACTTAGGTTGCCTACGCATGCCAGGAAAGCATCCATTACTGTTTTCATTAAAACTTTACCTGCAGCATGAAAGCCAACAATAATTTACTGAAGTTTTCACATAAATAATGCAAGGGACTGCTTACCTGCAATAAAATATATTTCTGCAAACTCCTATGTGGAAATTAAGCTCACAGCAGCCTTCCACCACAATTGGACTGGCCCGTGAATGAGTGGCTGGCAAAGAGATACTTGCAGTGCTGAGAACACAGCTTCATCTATCACCCCAAAGTGCCTTCCCCATCAATGGCACTCACACACATTATTCTTAAATAGCAGCTTGCTCTCTGCTGTGTCAGGTCCTGCACTAGCCTGCTTGTGGCTTTGCTAATAATGTTTTTGTATTTATGAACCACGGGAGCAACAGGGAAGACCATGATGACTTTACCTCTAGAATTAAACAGGAGAGTTGCATTCCCTGGGGCTGGACAAGACACTCACACTGCAGCACTTCTGCAGCAATAAACATTCATCCTACTCGATACCAAAGGTGTTCATTCCATTGCAGCAGCCATGACTTAGGTTTGTGTTTTACCTTGCAGCACCTTTGGGCAGCCCAGCCAACCTTGTTGCTTCTACTCCTCTGGCCTCCTTACCTTGCTCTGTCTTCCTCCCAAGTGCAGAAGTAAGTCAGTGCTGAGAGGAGAGCCAGGAGCACAGTGCTTCACATCAGGGGAGAGTTGTTACAGCTGTACAGTCAGAGGGGAACTGCAAGGCCCAGGTGGGAAAGGCAGGTGGCAAAATCATGCTGAAGCAGGGATGCCTAGGGGAAGATATGGAGCAAGGAGCTAGTATCCATTCAAGGTGGCCTCTATAGGGGGCTGGTGTCTTCCAAGGACAGGTTCCCAGTTCACGATGAGGTCAAATCATCTGGCAAACCCTGGGTTAGGAAAGGAAGAGAGAAAGCAAGAGAGCTCTCTTTTCATGTCCACCCGTTCAACAGCCGACAAAAAAACCCTCATTCAAAAAGCTCCATAGTCTTTGCACAATCTCCTGGTACTTCTGGGTGAGGGCAACTACTATAAAAGAAACAGGTAGTACCATCCTTTACCATGACCTACAAGATGGCCAAAACTACCATGCACTGACAACATGAACACAGACAGGGAGAGATGCACTTCTCACCACAGTTGCTGGGACAAGTGAAAAAAGTAGGAAGCTCTGGGGTTAGTTCAGTGGTGATGCCCTGCCACCCCTGCCCCACCAGCCTGTGCCTAGGTCACTTCACTCACCTTGGTGGTTCATGCAAAATAAGAAACTCCAGTTTAGAAGGAGTTTTAGACTCAGGGGGTGATCCCATTATGAAGAAATACGTCACAAGCAGCAAAGCCATCTCCCTTCTTTCCCAAGCAAGTCCTGTACTTACAAGATCCATCTGATCCCAAGCACGGGAACACCACACTGCTCCTTCCAGTTCTGGCAGTGTAAGTGTGGGGGTTGTCCTTGATACAAACCTGAAGCATTCAGGTCAAACATGAGCCTTGGGTATGCCTGAAAGCAAATAAATACAGAACTCATCACCATTTCAGTTTTCATTAAGGGTTGGTTGTTTTTCTGAGAAGGGGACAGGATTTTCAGGATGTAAAACAAGCAGTTTGACCCCATAGGTCGAGAACCTTAAAAGACAAAAAAAAAAGAGAACCAAGGTAATTTAAATCCACCTGATGTTCAGGTGCTGAAGTGTCATCTCAGAAGGCTGTACCACAGGCCTCCAGGACATGGTCTAAAATAAGAGATCATGTTCCACAGCAACATGCCCTTCATTTGAGGCCTGGTGTCACAGCGTGTTACAGTCAGTGGCCATGAAAAAAAGACTCTATACTGAAATTTGAGACACTATGTGTGATTTATCTTGATATTAAAATAAACCTCATCCACAGAACTCCTTGAACATCTGCACTTCCTTTTGAATCCGTCAACTGTGCCATGTCACCATTATAGCACCAAGTCCAGGAAAAATTCAGACTTCCTAGACTGAGGCTGGAGCCCACTCATAATACATTGTTCATGTCTGCTGCAGACTAGGAATAGTTATCTCACTCTTCACTTAGTTGATCTCCTTTTACATCCTTGATTCAAACGGAGTTATGCAAACTTCATGTTTGCTATCAAGCTATGAAGGAGTCTATTGTAGCTAGGATATGCTTTTCTTAGATGTAAATGCACATGCAAAATAGAAAGAGCTTTGATATTGAGATTTTTTTCCCCTGAGGTTCAAGTATTTTATCATTTTAATAATATTCCATTTTCCTGTTGCACTCATTTTTATAACATCTTTTGTATTAGCTCCGAGTATTATAATTCCTTTAAAATTCCTCTGGAGGGCACTATTACCATAACTATACAATTAGCTACAGATGGATGTAATAGAGATAAACACTCAATAGCTTTGTTGGCAGGAGGCAGAGTGTCTTTTAACCAAGACAGCTTCTTTACTGCTGCCTGGGTTTTTGTGCTGCTTTAGATGATATGGGAAATCTTAGTTACAAAGAGGAAGAGAATTTAGAAATTATAATTGGTAGAAGTTTGTCTTGCAAAAAGGTTGTGTGGGGCTTTTGTTTTGTTTTGTTTTTCTTGTAACCATCTTTGTTAGAAAGTACTAGAATTTGGTATATCCTTCAAAGGCTTTACAAAAGTGATATTCTCAAGGCACAGGATGATTTGTGATATTTTGGGTTTAGAAGGGATAGAGGAACTGATTATCTTACAGTCTCTTCCTACTCTTTGTGGACACTCCTGTAACCTTAAAGCTGGACAGGCCACTGTGAGACCTTTACTCCAATCTCCTTCCATTCACCACAGCTGCTCTGCTCCACAGTGATGACAGCAAGGTCATCTATTCCTCCAGGATTTAGAAAAGCCTGCACAGCATAAAGCAAAGGAAGGATAATATTTTGGACCTAGGAAAGAGATTATGACACACTAGGGGTTTCTAAGAAGCTGCGTGGGTTTTTTTCAGAACTGAGAAGGAAATCAGAAGTGAGCCTTGCAGTTCATAGGAAAACTTTTCTGAAGCGGGAATAAACTCACGAAAGCCTGGAAAGGTCAACTTTAAAGCAAACGTGTCTGTCTGATCCCGTTGCCCTCTTGTGGTCATGTAGGATATTGCGAGATCATTTTATCCGAGTGCTCGGAAATTTTGTAAGGTAAACCAGTGACGAACGGCAATCCTCAGAGTTCAGGCTACGAGCTGCTTTGGGGGGCTTTGCGCGGGTTTTGCCCCTCCTGCATTTTCTGGTAAACATAATTATGTATAGAAAAAATATTTTACTTTGATTTTACTACTTGCTCCTGTTTTGTTTGGTTTTTGGTTTGTTTTGTTTGTTTGTTTGTTGTTGTTGTTGTTGTTGTGGGGTTTTTTTGTTTGGTTTGGGTTTGTTTTGTTTTGGTTTTTTTTTTCTCTTTAGGAGTTGCACAGGTAGTTGTTTCATTTATTTTCAAATTAGACTAGAAATTATTTGAGTGGATGAAATACTTATGTGAGAGTTATCTGCATCTAAGGATAATATATAATATAGAAGAAAATCATATTCATATAATGTGGTTTTAATTAGGTCATCAAGTAAAGAAAATAAGAAGGAAGGGTATATTTTTTGTTATGGCAAGAATTGTATATAACCATTTACTGTTATGGAGAAGGAAGAGCACATATAACTAGAATAAAAAATATTAGAATAAAAATACAGAGATTTTGAATTAACTTGTGGTGAAATGACGTTTGGAACTGCATTGATATTTTCAATTAGTAAAAATTATCCTTGCTCCTTTTCATTGATCTCTTCCTCATTTCAACCTGAATTCCCTTTTACTAATTTTCACCTAATACAAAGACAGTTGTGCCCATACTTGTGTTTTACTTCAGGGTCTTTCCCCCTCTCCAGTATCTGCATTGCACACCAAACACTAATCACTGCCCTTCAACAGCAGTTGAAGCATTTTGTTTCAGATTAAAAGTTTTTTAGAAACACAAAAACAAATGCCATGAACTTTCAAATAGATGTAAGAGAGAGGAAAAAAAGATAGGTCAAATTTTGGGCAGACCAACCTTGACACTGTCCTTTTAAAGCACTCCCCAGGCAGCTTTAACTTTTGCAACCAGCACTCAAGCAGCCTCTCACCCTAGGGCCCAGTCAGCTTGGCAGGATGACAGAGGTCAGCATTTCACATGAATGAACAATTTCTCCAATATATAAGGCGAGCATTCAGCTCCCTCTCTCTCTTTTCACCTGTCCTTTAAAGTTTAAACCGAGACCATCATAGGTACTGTGCACAATGCAATGAAAATCCCTCTTTCTATTAACCCTTTGAACCTTTATGAAAGAAGTGATACCCTCACAGTTTTAAACTGAGAGACTGCAGCCACAGAAGGGCTCCTCCTTCTGCCCCCCCCCCCAGCTTTTTTCCCCCCCATGTAGTTTCCCTGGCAAACAACCCCCCATTAGCTCCCTAACTCAAAAACCAAGCACAGCAAAATCTTACTGTTCTTGCAGAGCATTCAAAGTGTGAGCACCCACAGCAGGGCCAAACAGGTGCAGTACTTAGACCAGATTCACTTTTTCTATAATACATCTGCTTTCTGGTCTGAATGTGACTGACCCTTACATGCAAAGTATTTCTGGGTGGGAGAAAGAACCTCCATACAGTGATGTGGTTCAGGAAAGCACCACGCTGAACTTATAGGGAGGCCAAACAAAACTGACTGAGGTAAAACAAAGCCTTTTTAGTGAGTTCTAATCAAGGCACGAGGCAATACACACAGATTTTCACAAACTCAAAGGGGTTTAGAGTTAAGTGGTCACAAATCTACAAGTTATAATCAAAGACTTAACTCTTCAGTCCCAAAAACCAAGAGGCACACATCTTACCTGCTATTAGCTGAATGGTCCAAACAGGTATGGAAGCTCACTTACCCACCCAAATTCTATGGAGAATTCTCAGAATGCACCTCTGTGGCTCTAGTTCAAATTCATTGTTGAAGTAAACTGGAAAGAGGAAAGAAAATGAAAGTCTGGATTAAAAACACTGCACTGGCTTTGCTACATAACCAGTCAACTTCCATGCTCCCAAAATTCAAAACTCAGACCATAGTTCTCTGGGTTAGGCTGGCTCTGCTTTAAATTGGTGTGCAATTTTTTTATAGAAGAGAAAAAAAAAAAGCCATTCAGAAAAAAGTCTCTGGGCAGCTATTAAATATGAAATAACTACTCAGCAAAATTGGATTAAGACAGACTAAGAAGGCTAAGAAAACAATGAAAGAGAAGTTTAGAATTCACTAAACTATTCATGGAGTTTAGGTTTGCCATATGACAATTTTGTGGTCCCTGTACCCCACATGCTGATGGGTACCATCCCAAATTCCTGCACATAAGAAGAGCACATAGGGGGCTATCAACAGAGCAGAAACAACTGTGACTGCAAAAACAAACCCCAGCCTCCCGAGTTCCAAATTGTAAGAACCATTATGATCACTGTTTTTGTACCCAAAAAAAAGCTTCAAGCAGATAAAATTATGAAAGGGCCATGAGACCTGAATTTATTACAAGAAAGGGTTAAGAAATCCTGAGTTTCTGACTACCCAAGTTGTCCCAACCCCAGTGCCTTTTAGAAGGTGGGGTAACTAAAATGTTGAGACGTGCAGGATTAAGTGTAACCGTGTGCTTTCATTGCACAGAGCACCACTTTGCCTTTTCCAGTCAGAAGGCTATAACTGAGTAAACTACAGCCAAGCACTGGATATGCATCTATTTAGACTCATATTCCAAAGGATGAAACAGGGAGCAGGGCATAGTTCCCCTTTTAGATAACAAGAGAAGCTTAAGCCATCCTGATAAGCCTACAGAGGTACCAGACAGTGAAGAAAACTGTCTTGCACTGCATTTTTTTGATTCAAGCATTTTTGTGTTCTTTTCAACATGCTCTTTACCTCACATCTCAAATAAGTTCTGAGGAACTGCTGAGGTTCAGTTACTATCTTTCTAAGTCCCATATTTCTGAACCCTTTTGTTGCACCACTGAAATATTTGGACAAGGTAAGAGATGCCCTCTTGCAGCTAGACATAGGTTGTTGAAAGATAACTGGAGTACTCAAAACAAGGATCCCTTATGGAAACATACTGATTTGGATTGTTCTGTTCTCTCTTTGAGTGGCCTTTTTTCTTTTTTTTTTTTTTTTTTTTAGGAAGTTTGCATAAAGAATAGTGGGGTTTCAGGGCCCCCTTGTTCTTTTATTTGCCAAAAGGCAAAAGCTTATGATCCATCCACATCTCCGAGGGCTGAAATGCAGCTAGAATTCCCGGGAGCCTGGTCCGAAGGGGATGTTGCTTCAGTGAATTCAATTTTCCAGGGTATTAAGAACTGAGAAAGTAAAATAGATGACAGGCATTCAGGGTGGAATTCTATCTTCACTGGAGGTTAATGGGGCTTTCTGCCACCATCTTCAGGTAGGCCAGGATTTCACCCCTGCTTCAGGGAGCAGAGCAGAAAAATGTTATAGAAGCTTTGAACATTCATTTTGTAAGGCTGAGTTTGGTAGTAAAATACAAAATAATGACACTGTCTTTGCCTGTAAAACTCTTCAAAAAGTATGGAAGAAAAGCACTACATAAGAGTGTGGTATTATGGATATCCCACCACAAGAATGAAAGAAATCGAGGCTTTTTATAAAAATTGCTATTTCAAGGATATTAAGTCTTTGAAGGGGTTAGCCCTAAAGCTACATTCTCTACACAAATCTACTATGGAAAGGAAAGATGAGCCTTCTGAACAAACTATGGATTTTCATGTACTTTTCAAGGCGGAAGGCAGCTGAACAACACAGAACAGTCCTAATCCTTCACAGTCCCATCTTGTCACATCCTAAACGTGTGTTTTCCTCAGCAGAGGCACAGGCCAAAGCAGAAGAAAAACAGCTCTCTACGATGTAACAGGGCAGTCCCATCACTGAGACCTTCCAGAGTAGAACAGAAAGGTGGCCACTGGGGCTGGAGACTGAAGATCTCAGCAGTCTTTGCTCTGCCATGGGCAGGGGTCCTGTGAGATCGGTTGTAGATCCACTTACATCTCCGCTCTTCCTGTTGGTCACCTCCTTCTCTTCTTGCAGGTGGGAAAGATTTTTAATAAACATTTGGCTCTAAAAAAAAAAAAAAATCTCTGAAAACTTGTTTCTAGATCGATCTTAGATATTTGATCTTGTATCTAAGGGGATACGGTGTTTCTTGCCTTCGTTTCAGGGATGTGTTTTACTAGAGTCATTCATATTGGTGCTCTCAAACTCCACTGGAGGTTTTAGTATGCTAATATAAGACAAGCAAAATAATATCTAGAACTGATGCAGCTTGAGGTCAATCACAAATTTAATGGAAGCACATTTGGTCACCAGTACAGATTTAATTTCTAAAACTCATTTTGACAACTACAGAAACACTTTTGACATACGAGAGGTTTGTGATCCTCTGTCTTATCCTCAGAGAGGAAAATGAGGAGAAATGTAGAAGAAATTTGCCTTTAATCCCAACTCACATATAATTTCATTGGTCTGAATATTTTACCTTGATCTCAGCGGTGTGAAAACATATTAAGATATAGGCTGTCTTAATACTGCCAGATTTAAGGAAGAAGGAAATTAAGAAAGCAAAAAGGCAATAAAGAAAGCAGGCAAAGCTCTGTGGCAATGGATCAAAAAAATCAGAAGTACAGAACAGCAAATAAGGATGGGAGCAAAAGAGAAAGTCATCAAAGAGGGCAGTAGAGGATGGAAAAAGAAATAAGCAGAGGAAGGAAGGCATTATC
Organism: Chiroxiphia lanceolata; assembly: GCF_009829145.1. Taxonomy (NCBI): domain Eukaryota; kingdom Metazoa; phylum Chordata; class Aves; order Passeriformes; family Pipridae; genus Chiroxiphia; species Chiroxiphia lanceolata. The sequence goes on from NC_045641.1 coordinate 66,262,241, forward strand.
TAAAGCAGAAGTGCAATGGAGGCAAAAAAATATTGAAACAGAGCAGAGAGCAGAGACGTCACAGAAATCAAACACAAAGTTATAGGGAGCAAACTGATAAATTATGAAAACGGGATCCAAAAGAGAATAAGGCAAGTAAAGGAGCTGAAGTGGAGAAAGAGAACAGAAAGAGACACCACTTCACCTCTGGGAATACATTTAATTGCAGTCAGAAGGTGACTTGGGGCCTACATTTAGTTGACTAAATTCCCAGGGAATTAAGGGAAAAAACCCCACACCCTACCATAGGCCCTGAGTAATAGTTGTCTTTCAAATAAGCTGCCTTTCAATGCTTTTAGGCTTTCTCTGGGCTAGCTGGATATCTCTCTTCTGTGTTTTCACTCCAACACTTTTGCCAACCTCACTTTATCTCCCTAATTGTCTCCTGCATCTTCCTCCCTTTACCCCTTTTTTTCTTGTTTGCTAATTTGCACCTTGATTTAAAAGGACCACTATAAGAAGTGCTGTTTCTAACCAACAGTAACTGACTGAAAGATGAGAGGGTACCCACAAAAACTAGAAAACAATTATAAGGAAAGGAAAATCAAGAAGAAACAAGAAGCCAAAAAAAAGGCAATGCAATTCAATATTTGGTCTCTTATTACTACCAAGTCTGAGTAAACATCTTCATCCACACATAAAGTATTGCAAGTTTTTCATGGGTAAAAATAGTAAAAATCTTAGACTTTGAAGTATGTAAATGAACAGCCTTGGTAACTCCAAAAGCTGATTCTGAGGCATTAGTTTGTCAGGGTTTTTTTTTTTTTAATAACTTTTTTCAGTAAAGATGCCCCAATTATGCTCTTTCAGACCCTCAAAAGACAATCAGCAATCAGGAAACAGCTTTCAGGTCAGCAAAACTGGGTCCCATTTCAGTATTAAAATACTTGGACAGAATGTAAAAGTCTTACAGACATGACTGCAATGCTTTTGAGTGGATTTGATTCTGTTGTTCCACCACCATTTAATTTGAACTCCAGCATTTCATAATGTTAAAAAAAATAAAAAAAAAAATAATGAAGGCAGTTCAGCAAGCTGCTTCGGTAAAGCAGGCCCTTAGCAAGAACTCTTTCTACTCCATTCTTTTCTGTGAAGAAAGGAAAGCAAACCAGACTTGGAGCACTAATGAAGCATTTAAAGAATTAATGGTATGGCATATGAATGTGATACTGTTGAATGTTATTCATTACAGCTCCTGATTAGCAGCCATCTTGCTAAAAAGAGAGACAAGACCAGGACACAGTTTGGGATTTTGAGCTAAGCAATGCTACACTAACTGGTGCACTGTACTAATGTACCTTTAACTCTCACACTGTATTTAGTCTATAACAGAGTGGATTTAAGGGACAGAAGGGTAACTAATTAGAACTTTCTTTCCTCCTTGTATAAAGCTCTGGTTAGGGTGGCTCATGCTGGGACTCTTCACAACATGGGTGATGCTCCCTGTTTCAATGACATCTGTTATGCATTAGCATAGCTAAAATTGATGTCTTCCCATGTGAAAACAGCTTTATAAATAGGATAAAGTCTGTTTCACTCACTAGGCACATTTCTGGAAGCCCAGGAAGAATCAGCTCGGCTTTGAGCATAGGTGAACCTGCACCACAAGAACAGAACATTCCTAGATGGAGATTAACTATGGATTTTTCAACTTCAACCTCTGTTCTCTGATCAAATTATTAATCTTTCAAAACCAAAACCTTTTGTGAAAATATAGAATTTGCTAGAGTGCTTTTTCTACCAAAAAAGCTTGTAAGCTCTATGATGGGTTTCCTAGTAAAAAAAAAAAAAAAAAAAAAAACCAAAAAAAAAAAACCAACCACAAACAAAAAACCAAAAGTACCCCGGGTGATGATGACACTTTGCCAGAGTATAAACCAGCAATGCAGTCTTTTATTCTAGGGGGTTTTAAAAAAGGCAAACAAGGAAACAAAAGCATGCAGAAAAATTCTTTTGAACACTTTCACGAGAATCAAGCATTTTCCAAAAAGGAAACCAGAATAGGATTCCAGTCCTGATCACCGAACTGAGGGTTAAGCAGCAGAAAGCTCAGGCAAGTGAAAAATTACAAGCATGATCCATAAAATATTCTGACAGCTGGACAAAAAGTGAGCCTCACTGCTCAGAGCCCAAGAAGAGAGAGTCCAACTGTGCAAGTGGAGCTTTTCAAATTGCCTGGCAGGGATGATTCAGTGACCAGTTTTCCCACACAAAGGAAACAGGCACCCAGCATCCACTCACACCCATTTCTGCTTGTGCTGCTGAAGTTGTCCAGTTGACCCACACGTGGCTTCTGAGCTAACACTTCTTAAACTGTAAGCTTCAGAAATATTACCATTTTCTAGTTATAGCATACCAGGGAACCATCGAAGCAATGGACAAAGGGAACTGCTAAGCATGAAAACCAATCATCACTAAAAACTTCACTTAGGCCAGAGGAGGGGGGGGGCTTTAAACATCAGGGATTACAGATACTACATTCAAGCAAAGAAGATTGTTCATAGGACTATAACTACCACATCTTTACAGTCTATGATTTCTAAATAGAATTAAAAGAATATCTCCTCATCAGAGGCTGTGTAAATTTAACCTATTATAAACTCTTCCTAGTGGTTATCAGTAGAAACAATTGCCATCTGGGCAGCTGAGCAGCACACAACGTACTCCCCTCTCTGCCAGGTTCACCACATTTTGAGCAAGTGTCTGCTTCTATATCTACATTTCAAAATTGCCACTTTCCAAGCCTGGATAAGCATGAAAACTACACACCAAGACATGCACTGTAAAGTGAAAGCTGTTGTGTACGGACAATTCTTTTGTGCACAGAAGTCTCACTAATCTCCAACAATAATTGTGTCTACATATATTTAAACTGCGTGTAGGTTAGATCTGGCATAGGTTTTTAAAAGCCTAGTAAAAAGAACCCCTTTGGAATCCACTGTCATCTTAGTAATAGTGGCTTAAGCTTTTTTAAAAGTGATCATGAGAGATGTAAGAGGAAGCAAAGGGGCCACAGCCCAGTTCTGTAGCATGAAGCACATGCCAGAAACAGACTTGCTGCAGCAGAAGCAATTGTCAGTGCTTAATAAACAAAGAGGGTACAAGTTCAGCAAAGCACACCAGGGCACGCCATCCCCACAGTGAGCACTAAGGTCAACAGCTTGGACACTTTCCTAAAAGTATGCATATTCCTCAGCTGTTTGCTGAATAGGGATGAGCTGGTCCCCAAACCAGCAATCCATTATGGTGACAAAGTGGCTCTTAGTATGCCCAGCAACATGTGTGACAGCAGCAAGTGTTGAGCCGCAGCCAAATTCTGTCTAAGCAAGATAAAATCAGATCTAGAAGGCTAATAAGATAAGGATCACTGCTCTGTGTGCATCTATTCATTCATCAGGGCACCGATTTAAGTACAGAAAAATCAAGGGTAGGAGGAAAAAGGAAAGGGGGGGAATCTTCCTTGGATACTATTTATGTTTCAGAATTTTTGTGAGAACATTGAGTAGTTATGGTTATTGTCAATAACATTTTTCTGAAGGTGTTGACTAGCATAAGGAAGAAGCTGTGTTAAAGCCAAGCTGTTAACTGCCTTTCACTCAAGTCCTATTCTACAATAGAGTGCTTTCACAATAGCTGCAAGAGGCAAGTTTATAATTGTAAATAAGACATTCTCTGTCACATATTGTACGTATCCCTATTTTTTTACTGTACATCCCTTAAGGCAGAGACTATTATTAATGCTAAATATATTAAAATTCAAGTCGAATAGCAGAAAGAAAAATAAGCAACAAGTTAATTAAACCCGCAACCAACACTTCATTGGAAAGTGTTGCAAATACCCCCAAGGAAAATTCAAAGTACAGAAGAACCAAATGAAATTGATCAAATGGGCAAAGAAAAAGTTTTCAACTTGAAAATAATGCTCTATCTTCAACTTATAAGCATGAAATCACGTGCAGAGCAGGAAAATAAACTGCTTGCAAGGGACTCAGCCTGTTTTTACTGCTGCCAGAGCTTCTCAGTCCTTTGCCTAAGGTGCCTGAAATCCTGTCTGGATATAAGCTGGCACAGGTCTTTGCCCTTTTCATCCCAGTTAGACCTTACCCTCCTGTTCATTGCTATCTGACCCACAAATCTGGTCTCTCTTTCCCACCCAGAGTATTAGATGCGGGTGCATCCTAGGGGAAAAAAAAAATGCCACCACATGAATGAATACATCGCCCACACATTCAGTGGGGGAATTAAGAGCCCTTTGCTCACACAGAAATAACCTAGAAAAATCACATCTGGGAGAGAAATACAGGCTGACAGATATTTACAAGTGACAGTTTCCACTAAAACACAAAACACAGGTTCTTTTTACGTTAGTATCTTATTAAATCTCCTGTGAAGAGCAAGTCTGTATTACCAGGGGAACAGTCATGATAAATGAAAAAGTCTGTCCCGTGTGTCTGACTTTAAACACAATTTCAGACCCAGTTTTCATAACTGGAATTTCGAAATGAAATTTGACCCTATCGATGTAAGTTTTTATATGTGCTGCAGGCAGGTTTTGAAAATCTGTTACCATCATCAGGATCCCCATCCCTCCTGCCTCTATTGAGGAAATCAGTGTACATCTCATGTTACTGCTGACACTATTAAAAGCAACAGAGAAGCACAGTGATGATCATAGCATGAACACTCCCCTGCAGACAGTCACCATGAAACCTTTGAAGTTCAATTAACGGGAATCTTCACAGTTGTGGTGCCTCACTAATTAGTTGTGCCTAATTCATTATATAGACATAGCAACTTTCTAAAAAAAACCAAAACAAAACAAAACAAGAAACCCCCACAAATATCAGGGATTTTCATTTCTTTGTTACTTTCTATGCAACCAGAAAGATTTTAGGGTTTTCACAGCTCATGAGAGTACAAATCAGCCCTGGCCTCAGAAATAAAACCAAAGTATGTTTTAGGAAGATACCAAGAATATTCTTTGAAGTAAATTCATTTGCATGCTAAATAATGAAAAGATGGTACAAAAATTCTTTAAGAAGTTTCTTATTTAACAGAACTTTAGCATTTGTAAAAAAAGAACCAGGTTAACAGGCCAGGAGCTGAAGGGTTTTCGATCCACTGAAGAGGATTTGTATGGACAATACACCTGTATTATTGGCCATATATCAACATATCCTTAATACTGACAAAAAGAACTCATGCCAGTGTTTTTTTGAGAGACTGTAGTTATCTCGACTCTGCTTTTACTCTTTGTCATCTCTCTACAGAGATGCCACTTCCAGCACACCTGTAATACTACTAGACTTCAACAAACCATGTAAAAAGGACTTTTCTTGTTCAGTGAAGTGAAATAGATGATGTCAAACCAACCTCATGTGATGACAAAAATTATGATGTAAGAGGGGAAAGTTAGATTAGACATTAGGAAGAAATTCTTTACTGTGAGGGTGATGAGGCACTGGAACAGGTTGCCCAGAGAAGCCCTGGATGCCCCAGCCCTGAAAATGCTCAAGGTCAGAGTGGGTGGGACTTTAATCAACCTGGTCTAGTGGAAGGTGTCCCTGCCCACGGTAGAGGGGTTGGAAACATGATTTTAAAGGTTCCTTCCCACCCAACCTATTCTATGATTCTAAGTTTAATATTAAACACTTATGATTTAAATGAAAATACTGCCTAAGAAGCACATTAGCTTCCATGGCCAGCTATAATCTGATCTCTGTATGAAAAGGGGTGTATTAGAGTGTGTTTGGGTAGATATTTATCCATGGAGTTCTGGGACTACACACATTCAGCAGTTAGCATTACCTGCTTCTGTTTGTTTTTCACACATTTTGGAAAAATATCAGAAATTACAAGCACACTTTCAGAGTCTCTAACAAGGTATTACAATACAGAAGACTCTGCTGGCAAGAGATATGGTTAAGGGAAGGCTCTAGCCATACTCCTCCAAGAAAATCTGCAAAGAAAGAACTTTATAATTTCTTTTTTGACACCCACAGGTATACACAAGGAAGAAGTTGGGGTTTGACTGTTAAATTATCAAACTTTCAAGAACTCTTCTGTGTTGTCAGGAAACTGTTTTGCTCTTAAGATGCAGACTGTACTTTCCTAGGTGAGGACAGTATATATTCCTTCCTTAGGCAATAGTAGTGATTTTCTTGTCCTGTACTTTTCATCAGTACTTCTTTATTGCCTTCTTAAGAAATAAGGCAAGTGTTCCATTAAAGACTTCACCACTGTCAAATACATCTACCTTAACAATGGAAAATTTTTGGAGAAACACAGTAAAATTCTATGCCTCACCCATAGCAGTTAAAAGGTAAAGTTCAAGCAACTCCTATATTGTGTTCCCATTTTCCTTTATATCCAGTTCATTTTCATGCCAAGCAACATCCAGTTCTTAATTTTAATTTAGTTTTCTATCACATCCATTTTCCCATGAAGGTCCAGAGTATCCTTTACTGACACTACAGCTAAATGCCTGGCCCTTTCAGCTTTCTCATTTAGACCACTGTAATTCTGATTCAGAGCTTGCAATTCCTTTCCAAAGGTTGATATTTGATCCTCCAACTTCGGAACAAGATGTTCCTGCGCCTGATATTTCACATTAATCCCACCTCCTAATTCTCTAATCATCTCAAATGCCACATGAGATGGAACCTCAGAGGATGAATTCACTGCTAACATTCCTGCCTGCTTGTGAGTCATCACAAGTTAGAGACTAAGAAACTATAATTGAAAAATGCTTCTGTGCAACTTCTTCCCCTGACACATTTCACCTGGTCAACAAATGATGCTCTGGGGATTTCTGCCTTCTCAACAACATCTTACATGCCAGAAATAAAATATTATTGAATCAAAAAATTCAGGCAAAGCCTACCTTAAGAGAAAGAAGGAAAAAAAAGTGTAGAAATTCCTAAGAAAGCAGGCTCACATTTCTCAAGCTATCGGAGTTTAATTCTTATTATTATAGCATTCCAAAATGGCACCAGATGTCTCACCTGAGATTCAGACTTCATTCTGACATGTTCTGCATGAAAACATGGTGAAAAAACAGTCCCTTCCCTTAAGAGTTTAAAATCTCTATAACACCAATACAATAGAAAGTACTCAAAGTAAAGGCATTTTTATATAGTGCTCCTGCTCTTAGACCTGCTTATTTCTTTAACAGAGTTGAGGTAATTTCTGACATATCTCAAGACCACCATTCCCCCACTTTTACCTGCATTCACACGTCAGGAAGGCAACTGGCATCAAAAGAAGGTTCAAAGATGATTTGTATGGGACTGTTAACACAATGTACTACTGAGCAGTGGTGTAAAGGCAGAAGAATCTGTCCAACCCAGGTTGCAACACACAGCTGTTGTTTTGAGCCTCATCTTTCTCTGTTGTCCTCAGCCTTGATATTTATACAAACTTTCGAGAAAATACCAGCGCTGAGACATGAGTGATTTGTCATCTTTATACCCTGTAAATGCAGCATAAAAATAAGTTAGACTGATTGAGATTACACTGTTGAGGCAAAACAAAATAGGGATCAAATCCAAACTGACAGCTACATCAATTTTATTAGTTTGAAGAGAAAAATTTAGAAAAAAACCCAATCCAAAAACCAATAAAGCACTTTGCCAAATATGATGTTATCTGAGACTAGTCATATTAAAAAAAGTTCTATTAAATCTCCCACTTTCAAGTTCAGCATCAAAAACACTCAGTTTAAATGATATTTCTGTCATTTTTTTCTTAACCTTCATGAAAAATTTACTATTCCATGCTTAGAATTACTTGAATAATACATATCTTGTTTTAAATTCAAGTTATTACATGCACTTGTAAAATGCTATTTGATTTGATTTTTTCCTCCCACACCTTAAGCAAAATATGTGACAATTTTGTTTTCTCTTGGGTAGCATGTATGTGAGCTAACCCATTCCTATGAGATTTTCAATTGCCAGCTAATCCAAAGCTATTTCTTTTAGAATTGCATCCAATGAAGTTAATGGACTCAAGGGGCTTTTTTTTTTTTTTAAACTCCAGTGTGTGTGTGCAGGGTTGTTTTTGCTTTGGGTGTTTTGGGTTTTTTGGTACGTAAAAAGATCCACAACATTTTCTCTTCTCTAGTCTTCAGACAAAAAAGTAAACTACAAGACTACAGCAGCATGACTAGCAACCTCCACTGCCATAAAGGTTTTGGTCTTGCAAGATGATCCATGGTAATAAATCTCTGTTCCTTTTCAGAGTCTCTTTGCTCCTATCATGATCATATGCAAGTCCAGTGATATTTACCAAATATTTTACAGAGGTGTAAAATTGATTGTTAAATTAAAGGAAAAAAAAAATCTCCTGATTACATATGCTTTGCTACTACTTTTTACCTCCCACCACCTCACTCTTTTCCTTTTCTCATGTTCTTAGAATAAAGTTCACCTTATTTTTGTAAGAATTTTGCATCTCGTTTTTCCAAACCAAAGCCTTGAATTGATTCTGGTTTTGATATGCCCTGACTCAGTGGGATTTTGAGAACTAATGGGGTTTTCATTCCCATATTGTAGGCCCTCATTCTAAACAGTAAAGTAGGTTTCATCCTTTTGATGTCCAAAATATCACAAGGTCAAAATGATCTGGGACAGGGGAAGGAGAATTCTCTCATCTCCACTTGAAGCAGTTCTGTTCAATTCCTTAACTCTTAATGAACCCCACAGAAAAATGTGAGCATACAAAAGTGTTCTGACTGATTAAAAACAGGATATCCCAAGAGCAGCTAATTTAATATTAGATCAAATGAACTGAAGTTGAAATTACCATGTTTTTGTTGACTATTTTAACATACGCAGGGAAGACTCAGGGATCTTTACATATTTCCAAGTCTCTTTGTAGTATCATTCTTCACACATTATACCAGTCACTGTGGAATATATGGATTTGAAGGGAAGAGGGGGTGGGAGAAGTTGTGGAGTGGATTACTGATGCACCCCAGAGAAGTTTATTAAAGTGATAAAAGAAAAATCCTATCATAATTCATTTTCTGGTTTGCTTTTTTCCCCCCACTGTTAAACTGTGCAAGCCTCTAACAATAAAGTTTTCCAGAGATACTTTTTAGTATCTCAGCTCAATACACAATCCAGTTGTCAGAGAAGCCACAGTGATCTTCCCCTTCCTCTTTCCCTATGTGATGTCTGATTAAAGAAAAACTTGTCCAAGACTTCAGTGAATACTTTCCAGAAAATTTCTTTTCAGTGAAGAAATCATTACAAGAAAACACCACTCCGTTTTTCAGCTTACCTCTATTTTGTCTTTCAGAGTAGCAGCAATGCTTTCTCATGTTAGCTGGGCCAACAGACCTTTTACAGCAAGATGGGAGAAATCAGGAACTATCAGTAAAAATCTGACAACCAGCAGTTCTTGGGGTGTACTTCAGTGGTACAAGGAGGTTGTGAGCTGAGCAACACCGGTTCATCTCAACAACCTTATTTTGAGCATCTCATCAAGTGCCTATGGCTTTGCACATAGAATCATGGAACAGTTTGGATTGGAAGGGACCTTAAAATATCACCTAGTTCCAACCATGGGCAGGGACATAAGCTAGAAATTGTGATTTCAGTTTAATTCTGGTCAGAACCCAACCATTTCAGATCAGCCCATCCTCATTTCTCCTACATCTCTTTCTAAATTGGTAAACAAAATTACTGGTGTTTTTTTACTAAGGAAAAAACCATCCTAAATCCATAGACTATGGGTCCAGGAGAGCAGAATAAAGAGCACAGTTATTATTTCTCTGAGTGCCATCACAAGATCTCAGTATCATTCATGAATAACAAAGCAAATAAGTGTTAATGAATAGGTGCAGTGCCAACTGTAGTTGAAGGTAATGGAAATGTTTGGTCTGGGTTGTTTTTTGTTTGTTTTCAGTTCTACATGTGTTTTAAGTGACTAAAAAGAGCTTTTATTCTAGAAGACTGAAAGATGTCCTAAAATTCTGTGATAAAGTGATGGATCAAAGTTCAAGGAAAAGAACTACGGACGCTGGACTCATTTTACTAAGCAACAAAAAAAAACTATTTCAGTAAAAGTTAGGTATGAAGAACAGCCATAAATGTGTTGACAAACTAGTTCTCATCTTTGTCACACCAGCAAAGAAAGACAGACATTCTCAGAACTGCTTCCCAAAAACTACACAGGTTCATCCATCACCGGGACAAGGAATGCCGGCAGTCAGCCAGATCCAGGATGGTCAGTCCCTTTTGCTCAGACACAAGCGATCAGCAAACTGGAAGTGCTGTCAGAAGATGCAGTGGAAAGAAGAGTTTCCTTCTTAGGTCCCACCATCACCAGTTGTGTGTCAACACACAGAAGAACTGCTGAGGAGAAAGACCACGTGAACTGAGGCACTTGGCAGGCACGTGTCAGTCTTTGCACAGTGTCAGAAGAGAGGACAACCACACCTGAATAGCAAGTGTGATGTAGTCCTCTAATCTAAAAAACAACAAAGAGAATAAGAAAGTAAGGATCATTGACAAGGACAGAAATACCTTTGCAAATGCAACTGAAACCGAAAGGAAATATTTCAGGAGCTGATACCAGGCCTACACCAAATATAGTTCATTTTTTTGAACTCAGCGTGAGAGATCATTGAAGTTACGTGGCAGACCTACAGTGCTGCTGGAGAGCAGAGTTGCACACTGAGGTACAGAAAGAATTTAGGAAAATAAATAATAATTTAAAAAAATAATTCTATGTGATATAAACTGTCCTAAAAATGTCAGAGGTTATGACTTCAGAATTGTGAAGCATTGACAAGTAAACTATTCTAGACAGACCTGTGAATTATAGCAGAACTGAGACTTTATTGTAGATGGTTGAGGGCCATGCTCAAAGAAGGAATATGCAATATTTAATATAACAGAAGAGTAAGCCTAAAAACAAGTCTTCCTTCTAGTCAATTTGGAATCTACAACAGCCAGATTAAGCTTCCAAGTACTGTAGCACAGCTAAAAATGTTCCACAAACCCCCTTCTCACTCATGTTCTTGCTTTATTTTCAAAGCATGACACTTAGCACTAACTCTTACCTCCTGACCCACATAATTTCTCCTGATGACTTCCACAAAGTATAAGGAACATTTTGAACTTCATTCTGACATTGTATGCTCACTTATTCTCCCATTTAGAGTATCAGCAAGCTGCCACTCTCATTCAGACCTTTAGGAAGATGATCTTCAGAGTCTCACTTTTTCCATTTTTTTTTGGCTTCACATAAAAAACTCTTTGTAACCATACTACATTTTTTTTTCAAATGGTTAAAATCTGCTCACCCTTTCAAATAGCAAAGCCATTTGAACCCTAGTCCAGTTCTCTGTTCAGAATGACACCCATGACAGAAGGGGACTTTGCAAGTGGAAGTAATTTGGGACATTTTCATGGAATCTATGGAAAACAAGAAATTAGTTACATTCGACTCCCATATTTTCCATATATTAGAGAATGTCTTGCAGGTAAAACACTTTACTCAGAAAAAGCTAAATTGTTCTAAAAAAAAAAAAAAAATAATAATTGTTTAAGCGAGGGATAATAGTGTCACATAGCCATTGGGAAAAAAATGTGATTATAATTTCCAAACCAGGCAGGTCACTGGGTTATGTATAGATTTATAGAGAATAAATATGATTTCATTCCCCAAGAGGTACAGGTACAGACCTGACGAATTATTAGAACAACTGTAGAAATCTGAATTTACAACAGCAGATGGTATTGGCAGATATCTCAAGGAACATCTTTTGCACACTATGAGGGCTCTGAAGTCAGAACAAATCTCATTCACTTATACAGGGAAAGTAAGAGCATCGATCAGCTGAAATACTCATTAACCCACAAAGAATATGCAGCTCAAGACATACACGATAGGACAAGCTCCAATGAATGATAGGGAGATACAAAAACTTTAAGTAACAGCAGTAATACCAATATAAACCAAATCAAACAGGGATGATTGCAGACCCAGATATGAATGTGGACAGGATTTTGATGAATTAAGACCAGGTTATCACTGGATAAAACTTCTGAGAGATAATATATAAGGTTGACGGCAGTAACTGGTAATAGAGACAGAAAACAGAGACACTGAATGTGAATATTACTTTTGGCCAGTTACTACAGGCACTGGTGCCACTGTTTAGATATGACAGTTCTACTGATAAAATTATCAAAAGCAGACTAGGAAGATAACAGGAAAAAAAGAAGACCTTGCTAGAGCTCTAACAGAATTCACCTGGCCAGGGAAGCACCATGTCCACAACCAGTGATCAGAGAACTGTACAGAGCTATTCAATTATCACGTAACAGCAGCAGGGAAAGCCCATGCAGGTGGAGAAGAATCACACCATATTTTGATTATACACCTGACTAGAGAAGTCGTGGAGAAATTACACACCTGAACACAGAAGGAATGCAAGGTAGGGGGGAAAAAAAAATCCAAAGTACTTTCCACTGTCATCCATTTTAAATCAGTGAGGCATTGTGTCCCTCTGTTTGGTTAAACCAAATTATTCTTAATGACAGAGTACTGAGGTGGGTGGCTCAGCCTCTAGCAACTTCCTTTTTCAGTACATCATCATTACAACACGTTTTCAAAATTTTTAGAAAACCTCCTTGTACGGAGGTTGAACCCTCCTTTTTTCCTCCTTTTGCCACAGAGGAAGCCCGATGAATTTAAATCCCTGCAGAGGGAGCAAAAGTTGTTCTCTACAGAACAACACTTAGCTCATAGCAAGTGTAAATAACCTTGCAAACTCTCTCCAAGAAAATTCTCCTAATTTGTGGCAATAAATACATGTACTAACAGGTTAAAAAACCCCACAATGATTGAAAGTATCAAAATGGTAGCATCCAGTATTGAGAAAGGAAAAATAACCAACAACAACAACAACAAAAAACCCAAACAAAAAAGCAACCAAAAAAGAAACAAAACAAAACAAAACAAAAAATCAGAGTGTTACCATTAAAACATACAACTATTTTGTCTTTGGGGGCACTTTATCACTTCAAAATTTTATGGCATTCAAGAGTTATAACATGCTTAATTCAGTTGTAAAGATGTAACTCATTTAGGCTTCTCAATGGGAGATTGAACATGTTTATCTATTTTGAATAGCAGGGCACAACTGAAGTGTGATTTGGGATTCTTTGAGACAAAAAAAGCAGAGGCTAAACCCTGTGTGCTCAACTGTCCTGATATATGCAAGCTCCCCTAGAAAATAATGGATTCTAACAGGATGCACACTGTGAAAAATGTATTCTCCAGCACAAGTGCACGAAGGCAAAAGAGTTACATCAGGGATTAATTTGGCATTTTCTCTTCTGTTATTTTTTTCTGTGCTTGTAGCTATTACTGTTCTTTTGGCACAAACCCAGATTAGCCATTAGTGTGTGGATTGCCACTACTCTGCCAAGCTTCTAGAACATAAACAAAAAATAAAAGCCACTTTGCTAGATGACAATAAACATTTAAAGCCCAATAATAACTCTGTGTAACTTTGGTAACAGTAAAATATGGAGCCAGCTTTCATGTACAAACATGGAAAATGGGCTAAAATCATTAAGGCATTAGAGATGCTACATAATTAAAATTGTCATTTTATATTTGCTGCAATAAAAATAGCTATTTTACTTGGAGTAATTACCATCGGTGATTGGTGTTATTGTATATGCTGATTAAAATGTTTATTTCTGTGAAGAGAAGATTAACTGAAAAGTGGCAAAAAAAAGTTAAAGAGTAGAGCTTTAACAGTATTGTACATGATGAGACACCAAAAGGGAACCTTAATCTATTCTTAATTTGATTTCCTGAGAAGTGTTCAAACTGAGGCCGCCTTGCTATTGCTTTGATTTAATTAGCCTAAAGAACTATGATATGTATTTCTATTTTATCTTCCCCTTTACAATAGAACAACACAAATCTTATTGTTGCCTTCACGTGGATCACACAAATCCATGTGATGGAATAAAGAATATTACAACTTAAAAAAAAAAAAAAGTGGTTAATTTTCAACTCTGATCTTTCAAAAGCCAGGAGAATGTCAGGCATGTGCGAAGGAGGAAAGGGATAATGGGCAAGTTATTTCAGGAATGTGGGATTACTCACTTTTCTTAAATAAAGCCACTGGTCATAGCAGGAAAAGACTAACACGATTTGTGATGCACTGGTGGCCTTAAGAGACTGAGATATGAATAATATATGAATATTTGGGGGGGAGTGGAATCCCTGTGACTTTAAACAAAATGGAGAGCTTACTGGCTAATGACTGTATAGGATTAACCTCCCTTTCTCCCCCACCCAAAACCAAAACCACTTCAATGATGCCAGAGTTTCACCCTGCATAACAGCTTCTATATCAGTGATACTTCTTATTTTAATGCTCCATTAACAGAACAACCTCTCTGATTTAGTTTTACTAGATGGAAAAAACCCAGCTCTCCTAGTTTCCCCTTCTTGGACACATTCTCTAAAAGATCTTTATGGTACTTCTCCTACCCCAGCCTGGGTTTATCACATTCCTGGAGGATGAGTGATCAGAACTGTAGGCAGTCTTACAGGTGTCTTCTGTAACATGGCTCATAGAATGGCAACAACTGCCCTGTCCCCACAGAAATAATTGCCCAACATAATAATTGCCAGTTCTCTTTCAGTTTGTATTTTCCTGTTCCACAGACACACCACAGCAGTGATGGCTTAGAAGTACTCTATGAGTGCCCACTCCACCTGTGTTTTTCACCTCAGCTTTCTTCAAAAGTAGCAGTTTGCTTTTAATCCTTAAAAAAAAGACCTTAGAGTTTGTACTGTTGAACCTCAGTTTCTTTTTATCATTTCCAGAAAATCAAATTTATTCTCTAAAATATTCCACATCTCAACTTTCATTCCCTCTCTCCCTTTTTCTTTCCTGTCTTTGAGCCCAACGCTCAGCCTAATCATCCTTGCAGATTGTGAGACACCTTATTTATTTTGCCATTTTGACTCTTTATCTTATCTCAACCTACAACCTTCTTGCTTTAATCTCTTTTTTTTTGTGTGTGTATATAGCTGAAAAAACTTTACCTATTTGCCCTGACTTCTTTCACAAAGTCTAAGTCACCCTGACTTTTATCCAGTCTTATCTGTACACAGCCTGAGCTCCAGCATGCAGCTTCCTGTGACACTCGTTGCTTCTTTCAATCTCCAAAGGGTTTTTCCTCTTGGAGCTTGTTTTTGTCACGTTGGATTTGCAACTCTTCTATATCTGTGTTTCCCCCTGCTTAGTATTCTGGTTTCTGGCATCTTTTGTATCTCTGATGAAGAGAAATGTGAAACCCTTCCATATTCAAGTCTCTGAGATTTTCAGTTCAGGTGACTTCTCAAACCAGCTCTTCTTATGTTCTCCTGAGTATCCTCTTTTGAAGTAATAACTGATGTAACAAGAAACCTGATAGGAAGTCCAAAGAAAGCTCTTCTTTCTTTTCTTATGGACACTATACCCAGATTATTTTTTACTAACTAATATGAACCAAAGAGTCCTCTCAAACCAAAAGTGTCTACAGTTCTTATATTTATTTTTTGGCACTTGTGCAAATACAGTATCTGTACTTTACAAAGCAAAGTCTTTCCAAGACTAAATGATTTCTCTTGAGATCATTCAGGAAATTTTTCTTAAAAGCATAGCAGGGAAGCATTTGGTTTTCTGTCCTGAAATTATCTGAATCAAACCTGTTCTCCTCCTCTGCATTCTGACACGAGCCTCTTATAGACCTCATCAATAAGCAGTCACTTGTTTCAATGCTTATTTTTCCAACTCAACTTAATTTCACCAGCCAGAAAACGTGTCCAGGAGTAAAGGAAGATTAGGAATAGGAAAGGGAAATCATGAGCACTGCAGACTATGAAGATACTTATTTACCTATGTGGGTCATCATCTGGTAACACTTTAGTCCTACTTTGTTAAGGATACATTAACAGGCAAAATTCAAAGATCTGGGAGAAAAAGTTCCTGGGACAATATTACTTGCTGTACTGTACCTCATTTAGTTTTAAATAGCTGTTCTGACACCCCCTTTTGCAGGACTGTAGAAGGAAGTAACATGAGTGACACAATCCACCTCAAGAGCTCCACACACAGCAGCACCTACACCTGCTATGATAAAATAATGCCACTGCAGTACTGCTACAGCTCAACTGTATCTCAGAAGTGGTCTGAAGACCTTTAAGGAAACAATTTAAGTGCAACACAGCACTGCCAAGATATGTCTGGATGGTTTGAGAACCAGAAATATATCTGAGCCACAGCATCACTGTGATTTAAAACTTAATAACTTTCTGTTTCCAGAAATAAAGCAAAGTTGTTATTTAATGGCTGAAATACTGCCGTTTTCTCCAAATGCCAGTAATAATTTAAATTCATGACTTCTGTATTATTCATGTGGTCCAATTTAATATGAACAGTATTTCTGGTGCTCAGTGTTTATGAAGTGTGCCTCTTTAGGGTATACCTCACTTTATGTCAAACAGATGCTAGAAATAACTACCTGGTGTTCTGCTGCTGAGAACTGGGGATTAAAAATAGGGCTCATCACTTTGTAACCTGAACAGGGGAAAACATAACAATCTTTTCTTGATAAGATGCTAGGGCAATGTAACAACATCTTTCTTTTCCCCCTGCTTCTTCTTCCTTTCTACTCTTCTCTCTTCCTTCACTCAGAAAAAAAAACAGTTGCTACTAAGCATGACTTATAGACTCAAAGAAATCCTCCTTTCTTTAATTCATTATTTGCAGCACCATCCTTTAGGCCTCAGAAACTTCAAGGATAAACATTTTAATTACAGTAAAGGACATAAGAGGCAGTGGAACAACTGGGCCGAGCCATCCATCTTCTCCTTCTGAGAATACATCTGCAAATGCTCCCAAAAATCAGGGTAAGGTAAATATATAATCTAGTTTACACAAGAAACCCAGTGAAAATAAATATTTAATTTTATAAACCTAAACATTAGTTGAAAAACAAATTAAAAAAATTAACAAGAACCACCTGGAAAGAGCAATTCACAGAATCACAGATTCCTTCATATCTCTAATGCCTTTTGCCTTAACAAAGTACTTTGGGATCATTTTCATATCTCTGTTTTTCCATGGAGTACTAAGAAGAAAGAAGAGTAGTTATTTGATTTTCATTTAACCTGCAGAAGTCACTAACTGGAATAAATACTTCATAAAACACTGCAGGATAGTCATCAACAGAGCAGTTCATGCTTTGTCTTACTGAATATCTCAATGTCACCTTGGAAGAAATAGTATAGTCTCAGGAAATCCCACTTCATCATACTACCAGTACTTAGAGCCATGCAACACTCACTTTGTGACTTCAGGTTTTCAACTTGTTGATTTTACCAGAATTAATTTTAAAAAGCTGGTTATAAGGATACTGCATGCAATGCTTCAATTTTATGTGAAGTAGTCCAGTTAGAACTGGATATAATCAGAAAATGGGTTCTTCCTTCATTCTTCAGATGATATCTTCATTTCATCAGGCAAATTACTTTACCTTAAAATTTTCTATAATCTTAACTACAACGTTTATTACCAATACTAGAAGTCCAGAATGGTTCTTTTGTCAGAGTAAGTACAATACATGTATTTTAGTTCTGCAGATGGGAGTCACTAGTCTGACATGTGCTCTGAGAGCAATGCTTCTCATCCAGACTTCATTGGGACAGTCTTACATTGTGAGAACTGCTGAAGCCTTCTACTCCACACCACATAAGCTGCAAATTTTACTTCAACTTCTATTCAGCAAAGTCACAGTATTAAGTTTAGAAATACTTCTTTATACCTGTTTCTTTATTCCTCCATCATTTGGTTGCTAGCTATAAACACACCTAGTATTAAGTGCTGTTCTTCTGTCTCCTTCTGACCTGTTACACTGGGCTGCAAAATAATAGCTTGGTTCAGTGTTATCTGTATCAGTAAGCACTGATAACCACAAAATGAGTGTGGGCATGGAGGGACTTGATATTAACACATTTATTTCATCCATATTAATGCACTGCATCATGTGACAGCACTTCACAACTCTAACTGCACACCATAGTTAATACAAGTCTTTCTGAGCACATTCATTATTTCATGGTTCAAGGTGTTGTATTGGTTTATGTACCAGGCCAGTGGGAAAACCAACTCACTAAATATATAGTGATGAGAAGCAGAAGTGTATGTTTTTGACTGCAACTTTCATAATTCTTTAATTATTTGTAATTTGACTGACTGAAGCACAGTATCAATATTAGGGAGAGACTATAATGAAACTGAATATGATGCAAAGGTTAAAACCTGAATAAAGCAATTAAAACTGAAGATTACCTCTTAACAACAACCTTACAAAAGCAGGATCACTGTGTATTGCTTTTCCCAGCCTTTTTTTCCCCTATTAAGAAAACGTTAATTATATTTCTACAGACTACTGAAAGCAAAACTAATGAAAACAAATGGAGAAACAGGCTGTAAATTTGCCTAGGATCAAAACAAGGATAGCATTCCATTAACCTGCTTTGAATTATCTTGAAAGATTTACTCTATGGACAATCCAAAATTAGTATTTTATATGGGGTATGCACGTACTAAGAAAAACAAAGATCCACAGACCACCCATAAATTGGCATTTTTTCACAAAAACCCATAATATATGTTTAGACTCAGCATCATTAAAGATAATCTGTGTATTATCTGTATTACATACAACAATTTCATAACAATCTTTAGACTTCATGCTACCAGGTACTGCAAGTTTTTCCCCATCCACTCCCAAAATAGCCACCTAGAGCAATCATTAAATAAGTATGGAACTCGAGGGGGAAAAGAAAAAAAACGGCCAAAAAACAAACAAACCAACCCAACAAAAAACAAACAAACAAAAAACCAAACCAAACCAAAACAAAAATCAACAAACAAAATCCCAAAACCCATACAAACAAACAAAAAACCAACCAACAAAAAAAAAAAGCCCACAAAACCACACCCCTCATTTCTTTTTTTTTTCTTCATCACTGAAGAGAAATTACAGTTTCATTCCCTCCAACACTGTGAGGTTGGTCAAAATTACCTTCCTGCAGTTAGACTAGAAAGCAGAAGAGATACAGGAGTTAAAAAGAAGGTCAGAATAATAACTGTGATGTATTTGATAAGAGAACCAGAAATCAAGGCAACTTCCACCCTTATATAAAAACATGCTTACATGCAAATAGGCACTCAGATAATTCTATGTGATAATATGAAGAACAGTGATGTGAAAGATGACCTATATGACAACAATATCTCTGCATTAATAAGGAAGTCTTATGCCCAGAGCTATGAAAATAAATTAAGAATAATGCATTCAGATACAGTGACAAAGTTTTACTTGATATTTTCAGTTTATGATATAAAATGTTCTTGACCTTAGTTTTCACATCTTTGGATAAATCATCATTATCTTCTGTCTCTTTCTAGATGTTACTACCTTATAAATGAAACTTTTTCTCAGTTAGCTTTCTGCTTTTCCTCTGACAAAGAAACCTTTCTTCCCCAAAACAAAAAAAAATTCAATTAAAAATTCCTCAGCACTCAACCCATCCACTGTCCAAGTGAAATACTTCACAGCTTTTATCAAAACCACATTTCAATTTACCCAAAAACAGAAGTTAGCGGACTGAGGTTGCAGTGGGCCTGATAGGTAAACAAAAAAACAAACAAAAAAACCGCAAACAAACAAAAAAACCAAAAAAGCCTTATTAGAAAAGAAATGGGGAAAAATATTTCTGGTGGTCATTTTTTCATAGAGAACAGTAATAAGAGGAATCTAACATTATTTATTGCAGAGATTATGTAGTCTTTTAAACCATTTCTTTCACCATAATTCCACTGCTTTTCTTTTTCTAAGTTCCACACTCCTATGGAAAAACACGAAAATTAATCCTTGCAGTCTACAGCACAAACTTGTACATCTATGCTCAAAACTTTGTTTCCTTCATTGGCTTTTTTCATAATGGAATTTGAAAAAACAAACAAACAAACACCAAAAGAGAAAACTGTCAAAAAATTGTCTAAATGAACTTATAATTGCTTCTGTGAAATCTGAAAGGGCAGAAATTGATGTAAAGGAAGTTCCACCTGACCATGAGGAAGAACTTTTCTTTCAGGTGACCACACACTGGAACAGATTGCCCCAAGAGGTTATGGAGTCTCCCTCACTTGACATATTCCAGAACTGTCTGGACACAATCCTGGACACAATCCCAGGGCTCTGGGATGGCCCTGCCTGAGCAGGAGGTTGGACCAGATGAGCCACTGTGGTCCCTTCCAACCTCAACTGTTCTACACTTAAGATGTTGCAGGGGAAAAGAGGATTGATATTTGAATACTTTGGGTATTTGTGGGATTTACTGCACTTGAACCAAAAGCTCCTATTTATTCATCAACCCATTACACCAAGAGGAATAACAATATCCCCTAGTAAGGTATTAACATAATGCTGTTCTTCATCTAGATGAGGACAACACATGAAGGGGCAACAGCAATTCAGGTACCACGACAATCAGGCATCCAAGTCAGCAAAATACTAACACAGATACATGATGCTAAACAGAACATACACAAAGTTATTCATGTATCTCTGAAACTTGGAGAAGTAAGATCTGACCAAAGACTTTATTAATAGAGGCACTGCCACCTCTGCAGTTTCCCAAGAAGCAGCACAACACACAGCAGTGAGAAGCTACCCCACGATGAGCTGTAAGTATCAGGAGGTGGTACCTGATGTGGTGATGTGTTACAGCCAAGGAAGGAGTTTGCTCCACATTAACAGCTGGATCCTGTTGAGTTCTGGTTCTTTCCCTCTCCCAAGATGCAGACCACAGGTGCCTCAAGCACTGGCTGAGGTAAAAAGAGACTGTTTGGTCTGTCTGGTCCCAGAATGGGAGGGGTGTCCTGTTATTGCACAGTAGCTGAGAAGCCTGTACTGAGGTCCTGCTTTCTGAGGATCTGTGCAGGAAAAGGATTGCCCCTGCACTGCAGCTTTGTCCATCCACCACACTGCCCAGAGCTGAACCAGCATAAGGCACAAGGTAAGGTGAAATGTGGAATTTACCACCACAGATCAGGTGTTACAATGAATGCAGTTACATCTTCAGAGCAGGTTTCACTTTTTAAAATGAGTTGGGTTTATTCCAGCAATGGTGTTTAGGTCATCTATGGAGACACTGTTTTCCTTTTTGTCTTGTTTTTCAGCTACAGATAAGCCAGACTTGGGTGGTAATCATATCAAGGGACAAAGCAGGAATGGCAACAAAACAAGAAAGACCCACTTCATATTTCCAGGAGATCAGCTATTGAGTAAGCACAATATGTACCTCACACAAGAGGCTCAAATTAAAGCAGCACCTGGAAACTACAAAGCTATAAATTAACAAAATGACAAAATTAATGCAAACTGGACTTCAGTTATGGGCAGCAAATCACTGATATACCTAAAGCTTTCATGGAGAGGCCAACTTTTGCTCTCTATGTAAACCAAATTTGGATTTTTTTTTTTGTTTTGTTTTTAAATAAAGAATAACTTTGTTCAATCCTTCATGACAAATACCCCTAAAACCACTGCAGCCTCTTGCCCAGGAGCTATTTCTGGTTACACAGTGGGGAAATAGGAAAGTGCCTTCCTCAAATGTTTTTCTGAATTACTGCACCTATTCAATCAACAATGATAGAAATTATCAGAGGAACAGGGGAATAAAACTACTACTTATTTACTGAGGATCTTAAAAACGTAGATGAGGAAAGTCAGCCAAATCCAAATGCACCATAAACTTAGAGTATTTATCTACCTTGTTATCTATACATGCTGTAGCTGAATACTCAGTTGAGATTATAACCTTGTCTGGTTAAACCAATGGAAGTAGACCTTCTCCCAGTTCACAAATAATAGAATCCAGCTCCCCTTAAACTGACTATAAAAAGAAAAAGCTGTAACCAAAATAAACCACTCTCTAATCCCAAGTAAGCATCCCCCCAGGAGCTTGTGCTGTTTAACAACATCAATTTATTTAGATGGTATCAGTGGCACGTCAGCCTGGGGCGAAAGCACTAAACATTCCCTTCCTGTGCTGAATCATTTCACAGGCTCCTGTTATTCAGGATAAGGCACATTAGGAAGCATCTTGTTTAATTTGGTTCATTGCAATGATGAATATTGCTCCATCGCTTTTCTTGTTTGATAGTCAATGAAAAATTAATGACCTACACATCACTAATCATTTACTATGAGTTAATGCACTTCATAGATTACTTTTTCTCTGAAAGGCAGGAATGCAACACATAAGATCTAACCTGCATATACTTTGACTGCTTACTGTGGAAAACTCTATTCTATCATTGCCTCTAAAACTGTGTTTAGAAAGTGTTATTTTCAGCCAAGAGGTACCAAATTTGTACGAAATATATTTTTTAAAACTAGCTGATATGAAACAACCACATAAGTTGTACAAAGACTACATCATCAAGAATGTCCTTAATCTAAACCATAGTTCAGTGCATTCAAAATACAAGATCCAATTTTCTAAACGCATATATTTGAGATAATTGTTCATCTAGACGTTCAGATTAGAAAGGAGAAAATAAATTTTAGGGTAAAGTAAAACTGAAGCTGTGTACCAGGCCATGAAAAGTTTAATTTTTAAGGTCTCTCGGTTCTTTCAGAACAAAACTAGCTGGAACTTTCCATAGCATAACATTGATCACTATATTTATGCTGAGCTAATCTGTACTTATGAAAAATTAATCCCATACTAAAAATTAAAAATCATTAATGAGGCTCAAGGGAGGAAGATTTCACAGACTTCGAAGCAAAACTATTTGTTCTTCACATGTCCAGTCTATGAACAAATACATGCTTAGCTGGAAAAAAGATCTTTTGGGGTATTTTAAAGACCTCCAGCATGGAGAAGCAGACATACCCACTAGAGCAGGAGACAGCTATTTAGGCCTGCTAATGGGCAGGCTCCCATGTGGAACCAGCAAAGAACTTCAAAGGTTAAATCCACAGACCAGGATTCACTGGTTGCTCCCTCTGACTGAACCACTAGAAAGGCTGAACAAGGTTGAACTGAAGTACTTCCATATCAAATAGTCCTGGTGCCTTTATGCTTTAAGTCTCATTCACAAAACAGATTTTTAACACAGACTACAAACTCAGGGTTCCTCACAGCATGGTAGGGCTCTGCATGCCTATATTAAGATGAACTGATTTGGGGTTAGGGTTTGGTTGGGGGTTTTTTTGGCTTTTTTTGCTATCTTAAAGGAGATTTAAATAGAAATTAGTTATCAGGTAATTTTTCTTTTTAAAGATGTAAATGACCAATAAAACCCCAGTCATGTCTAAACAGAGAATGAAAGAAAAAATATTAGGCAGAATTTCTATACCATAATAGACTGATAGAATTATGTAGTTGAATAGAACCATAATCAAAGAAGAAACTGGATAAAAAAAAAAAAAAAGAGTCCCCATTCCCACTGATGAAAATTAGATCAGAGCAGTGACTTCTCCTGGGTCTCCTTTCAGTCCAGTGAACTTCAGAAGAGTCATGGTATATATTTGAGAAACTGCCTGTTGCAGGCCAGCAAGGAAACAAATGCCAGCACTGAAAAGGCAAGTGAAACTTGCAACAAAGGCTTCAATTTTCCAAACACTTCAGTTTTAGTTAGTTGATTTCTTTTTTAATCAAAGTTTATTCATCCTACACCTATGATGAGCAAAGCTGAAAAATAATATTAAAAAATGCTACATGTTTAATTTTAATATTCTTAACAATAAATTAAAGAATCATAGAATGGCTTAGGTTGGAAGGGACCTTAAATATCATCTAGTTACAACACATTGCCACGGGCAAGGACATATTCCACTAGACTGGGTTGCTTTGAGCCCCATCCAACTTGGCCTTGGACACTTTCAGGTATGGGGCATCCACAGTTTCTCTGGGCAACCTGAGCCAGGGCCTCACCACCCTCCCAGTAAAGAATATGTTCCTAATATCTAATATAAACATACTCTCTTTCAGTTATAAGTCATTCATAGAATTTCATTTTCACAGCAAGAGCGAGAATATTTTTTGTAGAAGAACACTTTTCCCACCCCTTGTAAGCAGTGGAAATTTTTATTTATTATTTGCTTTATACAGTAATATTTTTCCCTATTCCAATAGGCAGCAAGTAATAATGTCAAAATTTGCTGTAAAAAGATGTACAACAGAAGAAATTTAGACAACCTAGAATTGCACTATATGTAATATAAGTCAAAAAGAGTATAAACCTTTAAACTAAGTTTCATCACACTATTCAAAGTGTCCTATCAAGCTCTACTTTTAGCCAGTTTGCAATAGGAGTATTTTTAGTAGCATTAGTTTGTAATAACAAGATACTAGCTGGAAGAAATTTGCATGTAGATGTGTCACTTAGGGATGATTTAGTTGTGGTCCTGGCATCATTAGGTTTACAGTTGGATCTCAGAGATCTTTTCCAACCTAAATGATTCTACCAAATTATTATTCATTCATTGCATGTAATTCATACAGAATTTGACGCTCTCATCACTGTAACTCATCATTGTTCATGGAATATTTATTTATGTTTAAACTCACAGCTCAC
This sequence comes from Chiroxiphia lanceolata, assembly GCF_009829145.1. NCBI lineage: Eukaryota > Metazoa > Chordata > Aves > Passeriformes > Pipridae > Chiroxiphia > Chiroxiphia lanceolata. The sequence goes on from NC_045641.1 coordinate 66,286,968, forward strand.
TGTTAACATATGGATGCATCCCCCCAGTTTGCAGGTGGAAATCCTACTCATGATAGGAGCTGCGCCAAGTTTCAGGTATCATCCCATATCTTATTAAAGCAGCCTTCCTTTTACAGGTCAAAATTTTTTTTGTGGGGCTTACTGTTTTTCTACTGACTAAGTAAAGGTTTCATCTCATAACCACATGTGCACGAGCAGCATCATTCAGCAGTGATGTTACAGGAGTCAGTACTGTGGCACTAACCAGGAGCTTCCTCCAGTACTTTTTTCTCCATCTGGCCTTCTCCAGGCAAAAAGCTTCCCTATTTGCATGGAGAAATGTTTCCTAGATATTCAGCCCATACAGTAAAGTCACACCAGCTGAATGGATTTACACAGACCCATAGGGCCGACTGCCCAGAAGGTTGTGCTGCCATTCAGCAAGAACTGAACAGGCTGGAGAGATGGCAGAGAGGAACCCAAGGAAGTTCAACAAAGGCAAATGCAGGGTCCCACACCTGGGGAAGAATAACACCACGAATCAGCACAGGCTGGGGTCTGACCCGCTGGGAAGCAACTCTGTGGAGAAGGACCTGGGGGTCCTGGGGGACAACAAGCTGTCCATGAGCCAGCAGTGCATCCTGGGGGCCAAGAAGGCCAATAGTATCCTGGGGGGCATTAGGAAGGGCATTTCCAGCAGGTCAGAAAGGTCATCCTGCCCCTCTTAGCCCTGGTGAGCCCACATCTGGAGTGCTGTGTCCAGTTCTGGGCTCCTCAGTACAAGAGACATGGAGCTCTTGTCCAGAGCAGGGTGATGAAGATGATGAGGTGCCTGAAGCATCTCTCTTATGAGGGAAGGCTGGGAGAGCTGGGCTTGTTTAGCCTGGAAAAGAGATGACAGAGGGGATCTTATCAATGCACCCACAAAGCTGAAGGGCAGGTGTCAAGAGGATGGGACAAGACTCTTCAATGGTGTCCAGTGACAGGACAAGGGGCAACGGGCACAAACAGCAGTACAGACAGTCCACTGGACCATAAGAAAAACCTCTTTCTGAGGGTGACAAAATGCTGGAACAGGCTGTCCAAGAGACTGTGAAGAAAGTATCTCCATCTCTAGAGATACCCAACACCTGCCCAGATGCAATGCTATGTGATCTGCCCTGTATGACCCTGCTTTAGCAGAGGGGTGGACTAGATTATCTCCAGAGGTCCCTTCCAACCCCAACCATTTTGTGATTCTGCAAGATGCTCTCAGTTTAAGTCTTTCGACTGTCACAGACAAAATCAAAATGTGTAAGTTTAATGTAACTTTTTTTATGAATACTTAAAACATAATCGCATCTTCTTTATGGGTCTTCTGCCAGCTTAGTCTCATTAAAATTCATTCTCATGAATGTGTAGAGCAGAGAAAAGCCTGCTAACATGTCACAATAAACCAACTGTCTGAAACCCTGCAGAAAAAGAAAAAAAAAAAAGAGGTAACATTTGCCTTGTACCTTGTAGTTTACGAGAGAAGATCTCTAGAAGCAGCTGTAAAATGGTCATAAAATAAAATTGGAATTTATATCAAAATCGCTCTTAATACCTTGGGGCTTTTCTATCTCTGCATAGTTTACCCTGAGAGATTTAGTGGTGGAGTTTTATGTTAACAGGCTGAAAGTTATAGTGGAGTTGTCAGTAATAGTACCTCTTTTTGGTGTGTCTGCCTATATATCAGTCTATTTATTTTTAAATAGCAAGACAGTATCCCCCAGAAGGTGCAATATGAAAATGCTATTGGCAACAGCTGAACAGTTATAGAGCTCTTAACCATCCTTAATGAAAATGCTACTGAATATAAGCATTTTTAGGTTTTGTTGTTGTTGTTTGTGGGGTTTTGTTTCATTGGTTTCGGGGGTTTTTTTTCTACAATAAGTATTTTTTTTAAATGAGGGCCATGATGCAAAATGAACTTGCCCACAACCCTTCCCAACTTATTCTGTCAAAATATTTCTTTGTAAAGCAAACCAACAAAACAAAGCAGTGAGAAACTGCAATAAAAGTCACATACATCCTGAACAAATTATGAAACATTTCCTGTATGATGGTGCCTGGGGCAGTAGTGGAAAGCAGTTATTATAAAGGTACTTGAAAAAAAAAAAAAATAATGTTGACCTGAAGTCCTCTTCTAAGATAAGGAAGATGTGGATGTGTGTGTGTATATATACATACATATATATATATATATATATTTATATGGGGAAAGAAAAGGGAAAGAAAGAGGTTTATCAAATGTGAAGGACTCACATAAAAAAAAACCCTGAAAATTTATGGTAAATAAATTACTCTTACTCCAGGTCCTGGCTCATGAGAAATAACAGCCCTAATGTTTTACAGCTGGGGAATACAAAAAAAAATTCGACATTAAATGCATGGGTTTTTTGGCATCAAAACGATGATGTATCTACTTTCACATTCAGACATGATGATTCCCAGTGCCTGGTGAAGTTTCACAAGAAAAGTTTGCATAGCTTTCCTATATTGTCAGCTGAGTCTCAAGTCTAACCTCAATATTTATTAAACTCAGCTTTTATCTTTTTTCTATAAGCTTGTAAAAATTACAGAACTCAATTAAGGTCCATGTTCCCAGATGCTCCAGTATTCGAACCCAGAAAGAAGTACAGTTAACTTTCAGGAAAGGAGCCTCCCAGAAATGAAATTAATATGAACAGGTACAACCAAAGTACAGTCTAAAATTTTTTCTTAGTTAGAAAACAAAACTAAGTGCAAACACCGAATGTATTTCCATTTCTTTGATACTTTGTACAATGATGTATAACACAGATTAGTGGAGAAAACTGAAATGAAGTAAAGAACAAAAGAAAATAAAGAACAGTTACCCACAGCTGTTTACAGTATGATTACAAAGGGAATTGCCAGGCATCTTCTTTTGATTAGAAAGGTAAGGAGAATCTTAATTTCAGTTTCATGAAAATTAGAAATAGAGAATTCTGCAAGGCATAGAAAACAGATGACAAGCTACCAAGTCTCAACAATTTACTGCTCCAGAGCAGTGCTACTGCTGCTCTCCTTTTTGTGAACACTGGCCACTCCAGTGTGCACTAAAGCACATTAGTCTGATCACTGCTGATGGCACCTCTGTACATGACAGGTGTACTCCACTGGCAGGTTCAGCTGGGACCTCACACTGATAGCACTACAAATTGAGGACCACCTGTTGCTGACTAATAGCATACATGCTCTTCAGTTTTCTGGACATATTTGCTTCTGGGAACAGTACAAACACTTGCATGTAATACTTCCTCCTCATTTCCAGTCTCCCCTTTGAACCTGTATCCGTGGCCACTTTGTTTGAAGACACAGTGCTTCTTACAACAGGCCCTGCCAGGTCATCAAGATTCACTTTGTAGGTACAACATTTCTACTTGTGAAAACTGCAAGTTATTAAAGAACTACTGATATATTTTAAGTATTTCTCGTGGAGGAGAGGGAAAGAAGCAGAAAAGGGAACTACAACAGCAGCTGGAAGCAGTGTGCAAATGTCTGCTGCCAGAAGACCTTTCACCACCACTGAGCATCACAGAATGGTTGGGGTTGGAAGGGACCTTAAAGATCATGTAATTCCAACATGGGGGACACCTCCCACTAGACCAGGTTGCTCAGGGAGCCACCCAACCTGGCCTTGAAAGGTTTGAATGACTAGAGTTTGTGGTAGCCAACGGTATGCACAGTACTTGGAAAAGCAGCTCACCTTGTGCCATGCCCAGGTAGTGCAAAATCTCAGTCTTTTCAGCTTTTATATATCTACAGCAATATCTAGAGCAGCAGGCATTGCTACTGTAGGAAGTATTTTAGAAGCCTAAAGTCTTATATAGCCTAATTACTATATCAGGGAGAGCCGTAATCAAATATTTTAATATACCGGGCCTCACGCTTGAGGTCTTTAAATACTGCCTGAAATGATGACAGAGCTACAGGCAGTTTAAGAAATAAAGCAGGAACAAAATCTGCACAGCTTTCTTTGCAAGAGATTAATTTCCACTGGGAGTAGAAATGCTGGGTTTGAGTTATCCTAATCCTCTTGAGCCACTACATGCCTTTAATGAAGTGTGGACAAAGCCAGACAGTGCTTAAGAAGCCACAGAAAAGACTCTGTAGAACAGTTCCAAGCCCACAGAGGATGACACACTTCTTGTTAGAGCAAATAGGTTTAAAAATTCTGAAAAATTAATCAAATCTAAATGGGATTTAACATATGCCATGAGCAAAAAGTCTAATGACTTTGGCTTGGCTACATGGTGACCAGGGCTAACCTTAACTAGAATTTGATGAAGCCTAATAACCCAGGATTTGCAATTATTTTATCATCTTGGGAGCAAAGCCAGTTAAGTCATATATTCCTAGGGAAGTGCAGATGAAAGTGTATTTGGTACCAATTGACTGTTACCACCTATGTATGACACCATCTGGAAGCAAGTTGACAGCTTTAAAAAAAGAAACTCAATCTTCAATTAAAAGAAGAAAAGCTGTTGAGTGGTGTCAGTATGTGCACAATACAAGAGCTTTGTTTAAAAACTTCCTGTTCACTTTATTATAAGTTGATACTAAATGAAAATATGTTGGAGGATGGGGCAAAAGTAGTAACTTTTTACAGCAAGATGTTTTGGCTTGTTTCCAAACAAGTAAGGTGAAAGCACAATCCTGAGGGAGAGAATCTCATTTTAGGGTTAAATCAGCAAGGAAAACTCAGGCATCATACCTCATTATTGAGGCACTGGAGTATCCTGCTACCCACTGAAATCCTGAGCTGGGGCTGGAGTGGCCAGTGCCTCAGGGACATTGAGATCAAGGAACTCAGAATAATTCACAGATGTACATAGGCCAAGTATCCCACATCCAGTGAGGAGGCTCAGCATCATCTTTTAGACCTCAAAAGCAATTAGGCAAAGTCCACACTAATACAGAAGCATATAATTCCTCCCTAGAATCAAGATGCATTTCTCCCTTCTCCCACTCTACCAGAAGAGTGAGAAAAAGGAGGTCAGGTTCAATCTGAGTTCTATCTCAGTTGTACCTGAAAAAAAAAAATCAGTGAGACCACTCAAAGACCACAGCACTGTTAAATGTTAGAAAACACAACAGACTGGCCATAAATCTAAAAATCTTCTTCAAATATGCTGCTATAAACCAAGTTCATCTGCAAGTAATTTAATTTAGTTATTTGAAAACACTATAGAAGTGCTCTGCACAGCATTAGGTGTCTAAGGCCTATCACAAAAGCAATCAGATCACTCTGGAGACCAGCTATGCATCAAGTAGATTGCTTTTATCTAAGTGATAAAAACCTTGTAGACTGTGAACAATACTGGGCATAAAACGTAACATTTTTAATGAACAACATAAAAGATGAAAAGAACGAGCACAAAAAACGGCAATTTAGTCAGAAGATGGGGAAAAGAAGCCTCCAGAACATGACATTTTATAGCAAGTAGGTTTTGCAGTAAGCAGAATTTAGAGGGGAAAACAGTATTTTTCTTCTCTAATTAATCCAGTTGGGGTACCTTGAAAATCAATCAAGAGTGTTCTAGCATCAACCAAGTGAACCTAAGGAACAAGCATTAACATATTTGGACCTGTTTTTGATCCAAGATAAGTCGTTGAAACTCCATTAATTTCAATGAAGATGCAAAATTGGCCTTTTTACTGTAATCTTCTACATCAACATGAAAGAAAAGCATAAACCATTAAGCATTAAACTGCCTTTATATTTTATTTCTTTTATGAGGCTCCCAGCAAGACATTAACAGCAGATTATACCTTTTGTGAGCCATCTAACAGGACATTAATGGTGGAATGGTGCCCAATAAATAAAATCATTGTTATTACTACAATTTATAGTTGGCTTGTCAGTACCAAGCAATAAAATTTTAACATTTGGAAAGTCAGGAGCTACTTCAGCACTCTGCATTTCTAACCATCCTCTTCAACAGCATTATTTTTTTTTTGGCCCAACTTGAACACAACTAAAACTTTATTTCAGCACCTAAATTTCTTTTTACTTTCAGGTGCTGAAGATGCACAGAAGAGATGTGAATACTGCAATAACAGCCAGTGCAGGCACAGCCTAGTCCACAATACCTACAAGTGGGAAGAAAATAAGGAGTTTCAGAAGCACAGCTGGATGCAGACTTGGAAAACACCACAAATATTTCATGCCCTTCTCAACACTGGCTTTTCATCTGTGGTGCCTTTCTACATTTTGTTGTGCATTCTCATCCACTATAATTCCTTAAGTACCACTGCATCATTTCAACCTTGCTTACAGGTAATTCCAAACATTTTCTAGCTCGTTATTTAAAAAAAAAGTCAACTGAAAACTTGGAATAGAATTGATTTTTCTAGAAAGTCTCATTCAATAGTAAAAGCTCTAGCCATTTCAAAAAGACAAGTCATACATTTCCAAGAGCAAGGGTTCCACAACTGAAACCAAATTATATGTGGATATATATTCATGTAGACACAGACACGTCCCTTTAAGAGTTTAAGCTTTCTAGATTCAGGCTACAGGGTTGTGAAATAGAAAACTTGGTTTTAATTTTCTCTCCTTGTCCCCAAGTCTCCCTTTCTTGTATCCTTTAAGGCTGACAAAATCCACAAGCTTGACAATGCTCTACTAGCAGTTACATCTGAGTAACCTTGCTGTATTGAGAGGTTGCACAGAAACAAAAAGATGATTTTGGCTGCAGAAACCAAGAGAAATGTTACATGTTTCAAGATTCTGAAAGGCACCTATCAGCCCTGATATACCAGTAATGTGTCATTAGTCTACTCTTAAAACTTGCTAATCTTCTTGCTATGGAAAGAAAAAAATCCCCTTGTTATTTAATGCATTTTAAAAGCCCAGAAAGGACTCAAAGCAAAGTGTTCAACAAAACACCATGCTTATATACAATTTCTTTTAAAACAAAGATGTTAAGCTAAAAGCTTAGTGTTTGTTCACAGTCCACAACTAGATCTTGAGTATTTGTTATTACTTGACCTTCCCTTCCCTTCCTTATTACTCTTTTCTCTTTTTATACCTTATTGTCTTATCTTTGTTTGTCTCTTCCATATCCACAGTAAAGTTTCTGGCTAATAACAAAGTGAAATACTACAGACCTGACTTCTGCACATGTCAGAAGAATTGTTTTACTTGGTCTTTATTAGGATTAATGGTATCAAAAGACATTTTTTAAAGTATGCTAATCTCAGAGTTCTTCGAGAGCACGCCCTACTCATCCATTGCAGAGCAGCAAAGCAAATTTTCCAAGAACTCTCTCAGATCAGTTTTCCCACTGCAGACCAATTTATTTTTCAGCAAAGAGGTCAAGTTTCTATATACAGTTGCTTCTTGGCTGCCAAAGATAGACTACTAAAATAAACAAAATATAATGATCCTAAGAGTGCTACCAAACAGCAGACGTAGAAGAGAACTAGATCTCCTGCTACAACCCAGGAGAGGGCAGATTGCATTTGGAACAGCCAGGCTTCCTGACAGCCACCAAGTCCAATTCTTTCCTCAAGGCAGAAGGGAGCATCTTGTGATACACCTGTTTACTTCAGCTGAAGGCACAAGAGAGGCAACTCACTGGAGAACTCAGCAGTTTTACAGGAAGTCTCCCAGAGGATCACACGTGTAGGGCAGAGTTCAAAAGGACACCAAGAACACCAGGAGATGACCCACAGGCTAATGCACCTGACCTGGTAGCACAGGTGGTGATGCAGACCAGCCAGAGGAAGTCATGAAACATCTTAGGTTGCAGAAATGCAGCTTGGTTATTTTTGTTGCCATCATCCTCCACACCTTTTCCTTTCCCACAAGGGTTGTTCTTCAATGTATTTGCTTATATGGATACCTTCTAAATAAGAATACAGAGAGCTGACAGTTCTGACTCATGGTTTGCAAGAGCAAAAATACTTGATGACTTTCACTTGGCATTTACTACAGACATAAGGACACAGCTCTGCCAAATACCTTCTTGTTTTTCCTTCTACCTTAAAGGTCTGTGCTTATATTCAGTCTCTCTCTCTCTAAACTATGTCATCAAAGCAGACACAAGGCAATAGAAGCAGAATTTTTGATCCAAGTGACTTCTGAAAGACTTCCAATGTCTTCAACAAACTAAAAAGGTGAAAGAGGCAATGAAAAGATGTATATTGTCTACATATAATATCCAAACCCTGTATTTATAGATATGTGATCTCCCTTCTGGATTAAGTGTGCCAATGGAGCTGGTCCTGAAGGACACAGTCTTGCCAGCAAACCTCCTCCTACTACAGCAGTGGTGTTTCTCTGAACCTGCACATATAACACAGTGGAGAACTCTGGAATGGGATGCACTCTTTGGAGATCTGGATCTTGGGCACAAAACCCTAAGCCAGGACAGGTAGGTAGTTTGTGTGATGTGGTACAGGTGAGGTAGCCTGCATCTGCAGGGGACCAACTTCACAAACCTTTTAAAACCAGATACTGATTATTGTCATTGAGCATCAATGAAGACAAGCCTCTGTGTTTAGAAGTGAAAGGAAAATTACTGTGCTAGAAGAGATAAAGACAGACTTCAGAAAAAAAATTAAAGAAAAGGCAGGGGGTAACAGGGATAAACTTTTGAGGCATATATGTGAATCATCTTAAGGCCTGATGGCTACAAAGGAGCAGGAGGGGGGCACAGGTATCCCAGAATACAACCATCATAGACAGATTCAGTGTCTCTGACCCACTACTGGTAGCAAGACCCTAATGTTGGATGCAGTAGTTGGCACTGCATGTCCATCTATGGCTTCAGCACACACTGATCTAGAACACAGTGCTGGCCAGGATGTTTGGATGGCAACGAGCCCAGAGACTCGTGGAGATACAGCTTCAAGACCTCCATGAGTCAGTGACCTTGGCAGACCTACCAGCACTCCACTATTAAGCTATAAAATATTGACAATCAAACATGGACAGCTTCCAGAATCTGATGCTGTCCAGAAATGTTTGTGCTGCTTCTGCATGTCTTTTCATACCCAAAATAGAAAATCTGCCACTGACAACCCACATTCTGGCTGATTTCCTGCTCTCAAAGATGCTGCAAATGGATGCCAAACAACTGTCAAAGCACAGTGGTGCCTGTTTCCTGGTGGCAGACTCCAGTTAGCTTGCTACACTCTTCAAGTATTAGAAAGCAAATGAAATACAGTGGTTTTTCACAGCAAACACAGGACTACAGAATCAGAGATAAACAGTGGTGATTTTTCATGCAATTATAATCTTATATTCCTTGGTTCTGTTCAGTATGAAGCTTTCCATTTTTTTCCTCTCTTCCTGAAATCCTGACAGCCAATCTATCGCAATACACTGATGTTAGAGGACAACTGTGGGCAGTGAAAGACAGTAGGTCTCTCTTATCACTGAATTGCATTGTGGAGGTGGGGAATGTGGCAAGCAAACCATGGAAAAGCTAGAAGGAACTTGCTGGTTCACAAAGGCTCACAGACAAGTATAATGCCTGACAACTCCAGGGCTGTTCAGTGTGAGCAGGAAAAAGCCATTCTGAAGTCACTGGTGAGATACAATTAAGATACTGCTTTAAGAAGGTCTATCACAGAAGATGTGGCTGAAGAACAGCAGCATTTAATTAGGTACAAATTAATAAAAAAGCAGACTTCCTGCTGATCAAGTTTATAAAAGAGGCCACATTTGTGATGAGGAAAAAAATACGACAACACATATCCCCTTAGACAAAACAATAATATTGACTTAAATGACAGAGAAGGAAAACAACTCCCCCAGCAAACTACACTGCCCTACATAGTGATTCCCACTGTACAGAGACCGTCTCATAAAACACACTGGCTAAACACAAGAATCAAACACAATCTTCCTAAAACAGCACATCTGACAATAGTCCTGACAATAGCCACAGATCAGCAGTCAGGGCATCAAGGTTTCTGCATCAAAGCTTTGGTTTAGAGACATAACCACTTAGTTTTCCTCATGGAGGACCATATCAGCACAATAAATACCAACTCCAACATATTGGGGTTTTTTTTATTTATGCTGTTACATTACCACAATATAGAGGTTTATCAGATGCTGACATCTAGAAGAACAATATAAACAAAAAACAAATATTTTTTGAAACCTACATGAAATTACTGAGGATAAAGATATAATAGAAGTCTCAATTTGATTTAGAGCCCCAGAAACTGCCATCACTTCATTAATGCTGTGCCAACTTTGAGAGAAAACAATAATAGCAAAAAGATCATTATGTACAAATGGCAGCTCTGAAGCTGTTGCCAAGGATGGATGGGCAGTTTCTCCAAAACAATTGATAATACTTTGTGCAATTCCTTGTAACATGGTAAGATACTGTGACTAACCTCTTCTGTTAAAAGAAAAAAAAAAAAAAAGGTTTCAGATCCATCATAACAGGTAGAATTGCTGAATTCAAGCATTTAATGATGCAAACTTACAGTGCTACCTCACATCTTGGGAAGACATGGAAATCCACAATACAAGCCATCTTAGTTCTCTAGACATTGACATGCTATGTCCAGTACACAGAAGTTTACTGCTTTGACAGTCAGCAAAAATTTGAATTAGAAAAGCGAGAAACGATGCACATTGAAGGTAACCCAGATGTAAGGAAACCTGCTGTACCATTGGGATAGTCACAAAGAAAACTTGTCTGGCTATTTGCTGCTGCTGACCACAGCATGCAACACTGCAGTGTGGATAGCCTGTGCCAGAAAGGAGGTGAACAGATCCAACAATATAAAATATTAGCAAGAAGGTACAAGAAGTTCACATCTTGCAGAGACCCATAAATAAGCCAAACAGTACCTTCACATCCATAAGTGAGGGACTGTTTACAGTGAAAGTTCAGACTGTGCCAGCTGCCATCCTTATGAAATCAGTTCTGCAAACCTGGCTAAGTCACTGGATAGCAGTTATGGAAAAAGAGGAGGCACAAACAATTGTGAACACTGCAGATTAATAGCTAGTTAGATACACACTGCTAACAAATTAGCATGAATACTTCAAGTAAAAAGTGCTTTAGTAGACTTGAGACAGTCTGTAAACTGCTTCTCCTAGCAGCATTTTTGACTAGGTTTGCTTATTCCCTTTCCATCATTATTTAGATTTTGTTTGTCACCATTTTTTGCCGCTCCTCACTATTTACTGGAAATCAGCTTTCCAAAAGAAAATATCTGCTTTCAAGCACTAGACTGACACGCAAGTGGAATGAACCATTTTGTCTGATAATGTGTCTTCTTAATCATTAAATAAATATTCCCTTTCAGACTTTATGCATAATAATTCCTCTCTCTTTTATAGTTTTCATTTGTGGATAATTTACAAGTAACTGATTATGCTTATTTGATAGCCAAAATTCAAGCTGTGTTTTACTGCTTATTTGTCAGAAAAAAAATAAACAGGACACTGATTTTTACTTTGTTTACACGTTGCCAGTATACAGAATACACATGCAAACTGCAACTCATTTCTGGAAGAGTCTATATGAAAATATAAATTTTGATTTCCTGTGAACATTTATCCTACTAAGATTTCCTCATTTTCATGAAAGTCCAACACTGAGAACATATAACTAACTAAAACCAAGCTCCCTTTAACACATAAGATGATCTTTTTTTTTCAGTATCAGTTGATGTGCCCCAACCTAAGTTTTATTTCCATGCTTAAAAATCTACCATTCTGTACTAAAAATTTATTATCAGAAATTTATCATCATTATATTATCTTTCGGGACTCCAGAAGATAATATAATCCACTGTTTGGACTAGCAATATATCACTTATCTCATGCAATTCTTGACAGATATTTGTTTAACCTTTTCTTAAAGGTCTTTTTTCAGAGCATCAGATCGAGCAGTGGGGAATTTTCATTTATGGGTGGGGGGGTTATTTGGTTTTTTTTATAACTTGTTACAAGTTTCCTTAATGCCTATTCTAAGTCACCTTTGCTTGAACAAATGTGTTACCTTCCATTCCATCCAGCATACAGACATCCAGCATACATACTCTTGCTCCTTTGCAGCAGCTGTTTATGCAGGTTAACACTGTTGTGTCCTCCTCCTGCAGCCTTTGCAAAGCTGACTGGTCTTCTTGAGGCCAATACTCAATATTCTGACAGATCTCTGCTCATTTTCACTGCCTTGTCTACAGTTGGTCCTCCCTGAAGTAGAACATCTAACCAAGGACACAACGATCCAACTAAAACTTGTGCAATACATCACTTGCTTTTCAGGTTACATTCCTGTTTACATATCCCAAGATAATATTTGTCAAAGAAAGACCCATTATGACTTCCCAAACTCCCCCATAAGTGCTCTGTGCTGTGTGTCTGTGTTAATTACACCAATTTTATAAACACATATTTACAAAAGTGGTTAAAGTTCATTTAAAACCTTGGAAAATAACAAAAAAAAGCTTGTTAAGATAAAGACCATAATGGCCTTTCATTTTTCCTTTGCTCTTTATAAATTCATTTCCCCTTGTTTTTCAGGGAAATCTTTAAAGCCAGGTTCCTCTGAAGAGTGATACTGCTAGATTGGGCTTACTTCATAAATTTTTATTCCCAATGATTGTTTCATTTTTTAAAAAAGGCATAGGAAAAATAAGGCAAAACTACACAGGGGAAAAAAAAAAAGCTTCAAAGAAAACATGCCTTAAGGAAAACACAACAATGAAAAACATGTCTGGATTCTGCCCTAGGGTTAAGGAGAGGGTAAACAGAGAAAGTTTAGATATGTGATATGAAGCAAAGACACATAATCCTCCCCTGCCCCTCCCCTACAGACAGAAGCATACTTCTTTTAAGAAGTGTGTTTAATTTGGCATTTGCACCCTTGTACTGAGTTATGAGTGATCATAGGAGTCTGATGCCTTCCAGAGATGGATGCTTCCAAGCAGCCACTGAGGAAACGTGTCACCTTACATTTCATCAAGGTCTCGGTGCCTAATGGGCACAAACATACCAGAATGTTGTAACAAATGTAATATTTTCAAAAAATAAAAAAGAAAACCAAACAAACAAACCGAACACCAAAAGAAACCTGCAAAAATCCAACCGCAGAAACCCGTAGGGTGAAATGATCAGAGAAACACTGTAGAATGTAAGAGGACAGTTAAAAGATGCTTTCTTCCAAACAACCAAGTTAGCAAGGAAAAGTGCAACAGCATTATTCCAAGAAAAACAGGACCTATGTTTTCTAAAACAACTGCTTTAGAGCAAACATTGCAAAACATTGTAAGACCACAGAAAAAAAAACCTGAAAGGTAATGTTATTTTCTTGAAAATATCTAGAAATGCCTATTTTCTGAAACACTAATACCCTTCCAGTAGATCCTTGAACTATGACAATAATTGTTATAGGCTGCATTTGTCCTGCAGACTAATACTATCTGGAATTATGTATTGAAAAGGACAAAACTTCTGCACTGTCTGAAAAAAAACATTTGGCATCACCAGCAAGGTGCTTCTCGTGTAATGCCTGTGGGTTTCAAGACCAGCAGTGCCTCAGCAGGTGGAAGCAGTACAAATATACATAGACTACACTTGCTTTTCCTTACTGCCATCCAGGAATGGATTTACTGTTTTGGAAGCAGGCTGATCAATCACAAGAAACAGGCAGTAAGGGCAAGTCAGAGATGGGTCTGAAGATGTAGTTAAAATTTATGAGGACAGCAGGGACCTGAAAGCTCCCTTTACCTCCAGGCACTGCAGGACAGCAGGGTCAACCCACCCCACAAGCAAAGATGTTTTAATCGCACACACGAAGACAGAATAATTTTAAGACATTTTAATTACATTTTACTAACTATCAAGTAGATGTTCTTGATCTTTATCAGACCCAAAGTTTACCCACAAATGCCTCAGAACTACCTCAGTCCTGTTAACTTTAGAATCTCCTACCCAAGAGCTATAGGTGTATTTAAACTAGGCCCTTTTTCTTCCCAGCTCTCCTGAGATATAAACCTCCTATACACACAGCACATCTACTAAACATACAAGCCATCAGATCTTGACAAGGAATAAGATATCCTCCACTTTTGTTTAAGTGTGATTGGGAAAACAGGGTGTGCTTCATTACGTGCACAACAGTCATTAAAGAACACACTGTGAATATGGAAAACTCCAAGCAAGTTTCTTTTCTGACCTATGAAAATTGCCTGCAAATTATAATACCAAATTTTTTATTATATATCAAGGACCTGGTCCCCAGTCTACTTTTCCAGCTGTGCTACTTTACATGGAATAATTTAAAAAAATCATAGGATCAGAAAAGGAAGACTCTACCCTACTGGTTAAGGTGCTTCTCTGAAAGGAGGATTTCTTTCTTTCTATTGCAAGAATTGGTTTAGGTATTTAATGCAGCAACTGCTCACTGTGCCTTTTTAAATTCTTCCACAGTGTTAGACTAGAAAACAGGGCATTCTTCTGAGAAGGAACAGATACTGGCTTGCATCTTCTGGGAAAGGAAAGGACTTGGAAAGTACTGTGCAATGTACCATCAGTGGGGCTGAATACGACCTCCATCTCCAGCTGTTCTCCACAAGGAAAAAAAGGAAAAAAACCCCCAAAACAAAAGAAGCACAAACCCAAGTCTTCTGCAACTTTTTGTAAAAACATGCATTTCTAGCTTTCTTACTTTTAAAGATTTAGAGCTTAGCACTATAAAGATTTCATCAGCCTGGAGTTGATCATACAGGTTCCTGAAATCACCAAGCTTGCCATTTTCTCCTGGCTACCTGAAACAGTCTCATGCTCAGCCTCCTGGCTGAGAATCCCATTTTAAAATTTCTTCATTCCTCTCCCTGCAGTTGTGGGAAGCATAAATACCACATGTTCATCAGACTAGAATTCCAGTGTGATTCTGAAGTAATTAAAAACTACACAGGTCTTCAGTGTTATCTGCTCATGTCCCTCTAGGAGGCTATTCAGCCTCAGAGGAGAGAGAGATCATAACTTTTTCAGAATATTAATTAACACTGAAAAAAATATTGTGGCATCCATTTTGAAAGAAGTTGAGGAGTTCAGGTTGAAAGCAGCCTTCTTCCTTGTACTTTAAGCCACCTGAGCTAAGAATTAATAATTTGTCTATCAAGGTGAGCAGATGCACTAATCCCCATGACACGCTTTCCAACACAGACATTGAAACATCCAGCCGTAAGTAATGTTTAGGAATTTGACAGTGTCTGTGCATACTGATTCGTGTTCAACTTAAAGCAAAACATATGAATACATAATTTACTGTAGCAAGCTCATTTTCCCTCAAACCTACAGCAAAGAAAGGCTGGGTGCTATAAAAAGAATAATGACTGCTATTCAAGGCTCTTAGAGATGTAAACCAACAAGCAGGCGAGTTTAAAGACTTGGAGCACGTGATTTTCACGGCACAGAAAAGAGTCACCGTCAAGAACCTGGTTACAGCTACCACAATAGCCAACAATTTAGCCAACAGGGGCCTTTCCTGCCAACTTTCAAGCAGAGACTCTCTCAGTGCAGCTTGAAGATGACAAGTCGTAGCACAGATTATCTCAGCTGGCTTCTGCAGCACGCAGAGCACACTCACATTCAGTACAGAGTGCAGGCAGGTTCTTTGTCACAGCCTCAAGAAGTGAAGCTGGTCCCGTCTGCTCTGTTTTCAACTCAATTCACACTTTTTTGGTTACTCTGTGTACAGGTCTGTTTTAAAAGAATAATGTCTAGATTAAAATCTCCCTTGGGAAAACACTTTGGAACCACAGTTTGCCTACAGCAACAGGTTTCTTTCTTGCAACAGAGAAAGAAGACTGAAGTTAGTGAAGTTATATCATTGTCAGTTTGCTCTACTGGAGAACAGCATTAACTCCGTGGTTTAAAACTGCTCTCATCAAAAAATAAAAATCACTGTTTCCAGTGGGAAGCTCTTCTCCTGTTGAAATTATAATGAATTCCAGTTATATTTTCGTGCATTAATGGATTTTAATTCTTTATGGATGAACTATTTCTCTTTGAATTAAACTAGAAAATTATGGTATTGTTGAATTTTATTAATGTTCCAACCAATAAGAGAGGCTGTAGGACTAAATATATATCTCTGTGCCTGGCAAAAATTCATATCAGTGCAATCAACAGAAGTCAGGAAGGTGTACTGCAGGGAAAAAGATCTGAAAAAAAAAAAAAGGCACTCCATTTATATGATTTCTCAGTGAAGCACTTGAGTGGTGCCCATCTTCTAAAAAGTTTCTACTGTGTCACGCCAAATCAAAGTAATAATTTGTTACATTGTTATAAGTCTTTTTCATCTACAGATTTCAAAGCAGCATTAACAAGAGTAAGGGTTGCACTGGCCTCTCAGTATCCCAGCTTTATTCTTTCTGACCTGCAATCACACACCCTTTCTTCTCTTACTGGAAACAACAGACACTATTTACAGGTTAAAAAAAATCCTCAAAGCCAATACTGCACCAAAAACCAACTACTGGGTAAAGACTGGCAAAAAACATGCAGACAAAAGAGGACTGTTCTTCAGTTATCCCATTCCTTCAGGGTAATTCCAGCAAGAGCTCCTCCTAAGCATCCTTCCATGTCAGGAAGTTCAGCACTGTCTCATCCTACGAGAACAGGCTCTTCTGGACTTGATGTTTCTTGCTGCAAACTCAGCTACCAAAGCCTCACACTAGAAACACAGCTGCTCATCTGCTTATTTAATGAAACCATCCACAATCACAACATTGGAGTTGTCTGTCAAGCTCCTCTGTTTGGGGGGGTTGGGAGGGGGGAAATCAAGGCCAAGGACAGAAGTCCTTTTATTTGTGAAATTTCACAGCTTTAACACAGATGTATTAAAAAAAAAAAAATAAAAGAGATCAATCAGTATCCTTTAAAGTGAATACAAATATTTGAGGTGTTGATTTAATCATGGAAACTAGTTTGTTCTCATTTCTATACTGCATTTACTCACTAATCTGAGCGAATCCTTACGACAACACCGTAAGCCAATTTAAGGAAATATTTAAAACAAATACCTAAAAGTGAAGTCTCCAACACAATTATCTCGAGCTAGGGATAAAAAATAGGACTCTGCTGAGCAAGCTTCAGACAACTACATCCTGGTGTGATCTAGTTGTCTAGACTTCCTTCAGTCAAGTGAAAGAAACAGACAGTTTAGGATTGGAATCCTGGCACGCAAATGTAAACACAATCTTGTGTTCATTGACCACACCGAGAATCCAATCTCTGCCTCCACTACAGGAAAACACAAAAGCAGAACCCTAGTTCAAGCAAGATGCATGTCACAGCTATCTCTCCCACGTTATTTTTTTTTTCCAGTTTAAACACATTCAATTGAAACATGTTCAAGCGTTTAGCACTTCTAAAAAGGTCTTAAGAGCATTTCAGTCTAGAAAGTACCACAAAGTACTTAAACAGATGTAATCAGCCGCTATTTGTGAAAAGATTGAGAACGGAATATACACCAGACCCTTCCTGATTTAAGCACAGAACAGACTTTTCCTTCTTGAAGTTCAGCCTGTTCAGGTGGGTGGGTTGTTTCATGCATTTTCAACTCTGCTGTAATTGGCTTGATGCTCACTTGTAGTTAGAGCTTAACACAGCACTTCTTCACAACTGTGACTGGTCATAAAGAATTCACAACTTGGAAGTTATTGTACATCCAATTAACGTCACAGAAGACGCACACAAAACCCAATCTAGAAAATCATCAAGCACCCTGTACCCCCTATATTATTAAAGATTTATTTCTTTAACACTGCTTCACAAATCAGGTTTATTTCCAAGACAAACTTTTCTTACAACTTGTTTTGAAGTTTGAATTTGTTCAACGTTGAATGCAGCAAAGACTAATTTGCCCAAATTTATTTATTTAGATATCAGTTTCATGCTCTTTAATTTTTTCCATACAGGTCTCGCAATTATTTATAAGGTATTTATAGAGATGAACTAAGAATTTATGCCTTTGATACTTGCATGACTCCTGAACTTCCCCCAACTTGTGCAAAGAACTCCATTCAGACTCCAGAAAAGAATCTCTTCCTTGCATAACTGACTTTTATTTAGTCAGTCTTTAGAGGATTTGAGGAGAGTTGGTATTCATTCCTAACTCACATTTCCTTTTTAAAAACTTGTGATGATCCCAATTTCTCAAAATTCCTTGTACATTTTCATTAGAGAAATTAATGTGCACAGATCCCCTATAACATACTAATCTTTGCCACCTTATTTAAAGTAGTATCTACAGAATATAAAAAATGAAGTATTAAAGTCTATAACAAATCCATTTAACTGCATGCTGTATGTATTAAACACCTACGTAGATTTAACTAATGAAAGTCACTATGGGTATGTCCACTTTTCCTCTTTGGGAAATGGAATAAAAATAGTCAGCCATGCTGCTGGCAACTGCAAAGACACACACACAGTATTATAAATTGACAAAAAAGAAATATTTCCCCTCATTTGATCTCCCTATTCTGTCTTTCTTCCAGTGCAAGAGTGCAGTGAAATATATTTAAATAATTTCAAAGAAGTCTCACAAGCACCAACACCATCCATCTCACCCACACAATGCAGGACACAACACACACTCCACAAAATTGTCCACGGAGCAGGATATTTTCTTTCCATGACATGCACCCCTAACATCCTGTATTCTGAAGGTATTAGTTTTGCAAACTTAAAACCTGCATTAAAAACATTCTCAAGCCAGACAAGTGTTGACTTCCCCCCTCCTTAAGAACAAAAAGTCATTGAGAAAGTCTGGTGAACACTGAGCCCAGGACCTGAGCCTGAGAAAGGTCAAGTCTGTTCTAAATGCAGAGCCAGTCATGTTCCAGAAGAGTTCAAAAATCCACATCCACTGCTCTCCCACTCCCAATATAAACCCTGAATTATTTAGATAAGCTTTCTGGGACAAAGGTTAATGAGTCTTTAGGTCTAAAACCAATAGTAATCAGCTTAATCAAATTAAACAGCTATTTTTTTTTCTTTTGTGCTCCCCACTTTTTCCCCTAGGAAAAAAATGTTGCTAATCCAAATTAGAAACAAACAAAACAAAAATAAATCCTTTCCCAAGAATAATTTTCCTAAGCATGAATGCTATACCCACACTGTACAGTCCTCTTATAATCATACACCTTTTTATCAGATACATTTCTATTCGGTTTTTCCAAACTGTAACCAAGATGTTAGTTACACACTTATGAAAGCCACAATCTTTTGTGCCAAAAAAAGAGCTTTGCAACTGAAATGAAAAGATAGTGCTTGTAATGGAAGATAACTATGAGATTAAAACATGCAGTGAAAACAAAATGATTGCTTGTAAGTCTGAAATTAAGTAGCAAAACAAAGTTACAAGAGTTCAGGATTCCAGGCACTAAGTATATTAATGACCATCAAAATTAAAAGACACATTTTTCACTGATCATATGTAATTTTTCAGTTCTACTGAGATGATTTGTTAAATGCCTACAGCACAAACACAACTATTTTCAGTGGTTTCTCACTGTTCTACAGCATTAAATTAGACACAACTGGGAGTGGGACAGCACACAAATTATTAAAAAGGCCTGGGAGTCCTAGGCAACTATGCACTTCCCTGCTCTTACTCGGGTCACAATGACAAGGAAACATCTTCCTCAGAAAAAGCTTTCTGTGGAACTACAAGGGCAATAATTTTAGAATAAATTCTGCCAGATGTTACTGTGTTAACTAGATCACTATGAATTTATAACTCAGACTACATTAGGCAAGTTATCCACTAGCACAGGACACTGGGTCATACCAATATGAAGTTTAACTGCTCATATTTCAAGCTCATCCTGGAGATGAAAGTTGTAAACGTTTTGCCCAGGCTCCTCCAAAAGGCAGATGAGGCAGCACTAGTCCTGCAGGAGCAGCCCCACAATCTCCAGTTACAAAATCCTATCTTCAGTGCTTATCAAACTTTTTCACACTAACCATTTTGGTTCATGTTTTCCAGGTATTCATTGCTTTTCCCCCTCCCTAAGTGCTTTCACAGTTTCAAATAATAAGATGAGAAAGGAGAAAACCAAACAAACAAACTGAAAACATCAGGTGAAAACATTTTAATGCAGGCTGTAAACCTGCCATGCTATCAAAGAGGGATTTGAAGTTTGGCAGGAAAGACCAAAAACCTGCACTTCAGAAACGCAGAGTTTCTGCTTCCATTCAACTTCCTCCAGATCTGAACATTACAGTTCCACCCCCCCTCCCAAAATCTTATACCTCTTCACGGTAGGACTTGTTCAGATCTCTAAAACTCTCAGAAGAGCAGGTGCTCAAGCCTCTCCTCACCTGGAGCACAGAGTAATCCCACAGAGAGAAAAGCAAACCTTGGTAAAAAAACAGAGCTGGATTTTTCCACAGTTGGTTCCCTCCCATTTCATAGGGGAGAGAAATAATGAGCATGCAGACTGCTTCCACTATATTCTCAGTACTCCTGCTGAAGGTGCTTAGATATCATGAAGGAACAGGAGGAATGTTAAGACACTAGAGGAAAGGGAGCAAGAGAGAGGCAGTGCAAAGGTTAAGTGAAGGGATGAAGTGGCACATCCTCTGGATCAGGAGCCATGGGGCTGGAGGCCAAGGGTTTATATAAGAAAGATGCCATGCTTTTACTGGTTCTCCATTGGTCTCTTGGGCATCATTTCCTGGTATCCAAGTCAGATGTTCAATCTGACCCTACACACTGCTGTTTTCAAGATTGTATATTTAAGATGGCTTTATAATTCATAGCAGTAGGTAACTTTATAGTCAGCCCTGTAAAAGAGACTTGTCTATTCTTCTTCCTCTTGTTACTGTTCTATTAACAGATGCTATTACTCTCCAAATTAAGAAATTGTTTTATAAACGACACAGGATATTATGGCTGTCCCCTGGACACATTACATCTACATAAACACTGGTCATGATATATATATGTTAAAAAAAGCTATGAAACATTTGGATATTTTGTAGAAAGTTAAAGAGACTAATTCTGATTTCAAATGAACCACTATAAACTAGGAGAAACTCCAGCCATGTTGCCTCAGTGCCAAAAGTTGCCATGGAACCAGTATCCAATCCGAAATGTCTCTAAATCTTCTAGATGGAAAAGTTCAGGAAATATCAAACTGCTGGAAATGCACAACAGATTTTGTTATGTATCTTAATAGCAACCTTTGGGATTACAGGCACTGAAGCATCAAACATTAAAATACTTTCTTTGCCTCTTTTGCATCTTCTGATCAACTCTCATCCATGAATTGTAAAGTCTCATGAAGGCATTGTAATTAGCATGCTTCCTTCCTTTCTGGAACCATGCTGATTTTTTAAAGGGAAGTATAAGACATTCTTCCACTTACAATCGAATGTAAATTGTATAATTTATTAATTATTTCAGTAGCACTTGATATTTATTCTAATTAATCTTTAAGTCAGACATGAACACTAGGGAGGAACAGCAGGACATCAGGAGCAGCCAAAGTTCTTTCTTGTTTAAGAGCATTTTTAATGAAAAAAACAGATAATGTACTTTTTTTTTTAAAAAGTACAATAAACAAAGTTTGATGAAACTAAACCATGTATAATGGATGTTTCCAAACAAAAGAGAAAGCTCCAAAATGTGATACCTCTATGAGCAAGCTAAGAAATAAAAGCCACCAGCCCCATTCCATCTCAGCCTTCCCTGCAGAGCTGTGCAAGGTACACCAGGATCAGCAGTCTCTGCTGGGAAAGGATTAGGAAGTTTGATTAGAACTCTTGCTTCCTCAGGCTGTGACTGGAGATAAAAAACTCTCCACAGCACCAAGTAAAGTTCCTGGGCTCTGTGTCCTGACCCAGGCAAATCACCGTCTTCCCCTTGTCTTCTCTACAGCCCAAGGGTAAATTACACAGATGCCCAAAACTGTGTTTTTGGAGCTAATCCTGAACTGATAGAGCTTAAGGCTTTTATGCAGAGTTCTCACTAAAACACCAGCCTCCTCTCTCCATCTCATGTCACAGCAAGCCACAGCAACAAGCTCTGTCCCAGGAATTTGTAGCTGACCTACAGACCAACCTTTGCCATGACACTAACAACTTGGAAGTGGCAATGGAAGCAGACATTATTTTGGTGTTTGGGTTTGGTTTTGTTCATTCAGTTTTTAAACTAGGAGCCATTTTTCCTAGTCAAGCTGAGATTGAGCAACCTGGCATTTCGCTGAATCTTTTACTACAACTGCAAAATGGGAATTACTTTGGCCCTTTAAACACCGAGTACAAGATTGTTAGCTTTTAACTTCATTTTTATTTAAGTATATGAATTATTACTTACTAAAATGCTACAGATTTTACATGAACACAGGCCATTATTAGCTGCTTCAGCATTTGGCCTCTGCAGATACAGATGTATATCAACATCAAAGGTCATTTCTGGGAAAACACAGGCCCTCTTTTCTTAAAGAAATCAGAATCAGATGAAAACAGCAGACAGACTTGTCTAAAAATAATGTGGGTTTCAATGTTTTGGTTTTTCTACGATGATAATAAATCTGCTTAAAAATTTTGGCTGTGCATGACCTTAAATAAATCATTTAGTGTCGTTGTTTTGTTTTCCTTCATCCATCATACAGCAGCTGGAATAGGAGGAAGAAAAGAGGAAATGCGATTTTGGCATGACTTTTGTGCCAGAATCATTCAGGAACACATTTGGCCCATAACATAAGACAGGATCTGCTCTATGCTTGCTTGGAACTCCAGCTCACTCCCTCCTCTCACCACCACTTCCTTCCCTGGGTTTCCACACTGTTATGCCCAGCTCTGGAAGCAAGGCAGACAGTCTTTATCCAATTTTACTTTGAACTGCAGCAGACAACTATCCTCTGGAAGAAATTTCTTCAGCTGTATACTGCCAAAGTGTAAAAAAACCTCAGCATCACCAGAAAAAAAAGAAAGAGCTACAACTCATACCCCTTGCAGCCTCTCAAGTTTGTGTTTTCACTTCAGAAAAAAAAAAATTATCTCATTCCAGCTATTTTAACTGGCACCAAATAAATTCTCATTTAAGAGGATATTTTAAATTTGTGCATGTGAGGCAAATTCCACATTCCTCCCTAACAGTCACAACAAATCTGAATGAAGAAAAGTACCTCGTGCTGCTTGTCCTACCACCACCATCTTTTCTCTGAACAGAGACAAGCTCAGAAGTGACTGATGACAACATGACACAGATCTGCAGATGAGCCCTGTATCCCTCCACGCTGCAGAGCAGCCCCATCCTTATTATTTTACCCCTTAATCAGGAGGCAGCAGTTCCTCCAGGCCTTTCACATCTGCGTCCCACTGGGGAAAGGCTCAACACTACAGAGCCTAAGTGTACTATACAAGGTGTATACATGAACTAGGTGTTATGTTATAACTCACAGGTGGCACTCAGTAGTCAGGCAGCTAGTAAAGTTCCTTGTTTCCTGATCTTACTCTAATAGTAGCTTTTGGTTTTTAAGTAGAAACTACTTCTCAGCATTTTAGACGGCTTCCAATATTAAATATTTCCACCACTCACAGCTTCATCCCTCTAAAAGCCCCTCTCCACCAAAGTGACCCATAACCCAAGACTAACATGAAGATTTTTACATCATTTCTACACCACACTGAATTATTTAAAATAATTGGAGACACATGCTTAAATTTCATAGCAATTGCTCCGCAAATCCCACCCCTTCTTTTTCCCATCAGTGCATGGACAAAGCAGCTGCTTTTCACAGGCAGGCAGCAGAAATGCCACTTTCAAGGTCATAGTCCAGATAAGAAGTTACAGAGCAGAAACAACATAACTTTCCTTTTCATAATTGCTTTCTGAGTCTGTCTGGTCATCTGAGTTCATGTCATCATTTCCTTTTTTTATCTGCCTCGCTGCTTTGCACATTTCACTGAATCTTCACATACAATATCAAACACAGACAATATAATGGGAATTAAAGCTCTTTGAAAGCCCATGCCCCAAATTCAATTAGCAGTATCAATAATCCAGTAGTTAGCAGTAAGTCCAAAACACATAATAGGATTACTTGAGAGTTTAGTGATGAATGAAGTCCTACCCAAATACATTCTTTTTTTGACTTTCTCCTCCTCCAGAAATGAGTATATAATGCAACTGTTTTTATTTTGAAGTCTAGCTTATTTCAGTATATAAAGTGGCATCTAGGCTGGTGCAGAAGAGGCATATCAATGGCATGCCCATTACCTCCACTCGCCTCATCACACGGCGGCTCTACTTGTACCGAAACTATACTCAGCTGCAACAGCAAACTTTAGCTGCAAAAAGCAGCCACCCTTGGGAGTGATCATGGTGTGTCTGCAGACCTCAGCATCTGCAGCCTCTAATGCAGATGGATCCCACTGACACCACACAGCACTTGGCCTGGGTCTCCCACAGACCTTGCCTTGAAATAATGAGAGTAATGTCACAGCTTTCCACTGCCCCATGCCAACAGCAAGTGCTTTGTGCTCTGGTGAGCTGGAGATATTTGAGGATCTAGGGTCTTCAGGGATAGCACTGAAGGATTATATAAAGCAGAGGAAGCCAAAACTGTCACAGCCTTACCCATACTACCAGCAGAGACCTCCCTTTGGAGTAAAGGATCTCCAGAACCACACCTTTGGTTAGTCTTTGAAAGACTTACCCCACTTCAAAGTCCACAGACGTGGTAACAAGTATCATGAACAACCAAGGAATTTTTTTCAGTATCTACAGTTTAAAATACACAAAGCTAATCTTTACTAGCAGAATGTATACAACTTGTATTTGTTGCCGTTTCCATCTCAGGACACATTCTCTACCCAGAAACACGGGGGAAGTGAGGAATAAAATTCAATACTCTGCCACTATACAAAGGAGTTCCTTCCAAGCCTGAAATTATGATTCCCAGATTCACAAGCAATCAGTTCCAGGCACAAAACTGCAGAGCAGTGAAGCCACTCATCAAACTGGAGTCAATCCCAGGAGAAACGGAGAGCTACAGTATGAAATGGAATTTGGGAAAAGCAAGTTTAAAGTAACAGCTCCAGGAATTACCATAAATCAAACCACATCTAGCACAGGCCTCTTCTGAGCTATGAGAAAACCCATAGCCAGGCATTTATCTACCACACTTGTAAATTGCTATTATTAAGTTTAGAGAAGTCAAACTTTCCATCTCCTTTGTACTGATCTGGCTTCAGCAAAACTGTTTCAGGGCTCTTTATTGCAGTGTTAGGAAGTGGGTTATGTATGAACTATATCACTAGAGAATGCCCTTACTATGTCTAGGAACTTCCCAGGGCATAAGATCCAATATATATACCTGTTTGGCACACAGGAAAGTCAATTGTCTTCTGGTAGCAATCTCCTCTTAACTTTGATGCACTGAAATAAAATTGAGCTCTGTGGCTGGAAAGAATTCATAAAGCTCTGCAGCATTAGCACACTAGAAGGGGCAAAAAGCTTTGATGTAATTATTGCCAGTAGGTGGTATGCATTAACTACTATTTTCAAGGCAGCAGGTTATTCAGCAGCTTTAGAAACAATAAAACCCTGAAGACTTGAGGAAAAAATATTAAGTATTTTCAAAAATCCTTAACCGATCTTACGCATTTAAGATAAATTGCAATTATAAGCAGGCATTCATGCTGGGAATAATTAGCAACATATCTCAACATTATTGAATGTCAATGAAGTCAAGAATACTCTTCATGAAAGAACAATACATAGGAGGTGGCCAAGTTGTATTTAAAAAGGAGTCATGAGCAATTTTGTTAATTGCAGGGAAAAATGCCAGCTATAAACAGGATGGGCTCACAGTTTGTAGTATTTCTTAAAACCAGGAACTAAACAGACTGAAGGGCAAAAACCTTTTCACTAAAGGTTATGAGAGGATAGAGGGCTTGTTGGCCATATTTTTAAATACTTCCTGATAATAAGATATTGTTACTCTAAATTAGATCTCTGGTGAATTAGTATTTTGAGTTCTGTTATCCACAGGAATCTCCAACGACTACAAAGTGTCCATCTAAGACAATCATTAACTTAATATGAAATGGACATCTAGGAAGTAGCAACAAAATTTACATCTCAATACAGTGCAGGCAGATAAACATGGTAGCCTGCTCAGTTCCTGTTCACTACAGCAATATCTGAAGTTTTGGACTGTTGCTCCCTTTTAGTAACAACAAAGTCAAGTTTTATTTCATAAGCATGAGCTTGTAATTAAAACCATTTCTTACCAAAGTTGTCTTTGGCAGTGTCTCAACAGTGGTTTAGGTTGGGGTTTTTTTCCATCACAGCAATATACTGTTGGCTTTATTTAATGAAAATGGCAAGAGACTTATTCTTTAAACAAGACCACATGAATTTGAAACAAAGAAAAATCTGTACAAATATGTCAACCCCCAGATCTGTAGCAACTTGACTCTAAGTGAATTGTCCCAGACTAACATAGGGCCTGAGTAGAAGCCAGATATTGCAGACCTCCTAATATCTAAGTTTATGCTGCTATAACTTGGCTGGCAAATCTAAACTCCACAAGAAACTAGAAGAATTCCTAGTTATAGGCAAATTCCTATGTGAAAATATTTTAATGAAGTAGAGAAGGCAAAAGATTCAGTACATTTTTCTTACATGCTTGGCGAGAAGCAGGATGATGGACTAGTATAACAACAAGATGATAAAATACCTTGCAGTCCATTAGTAATTAAGCAATATGTTAAACAACATCTACAAAAAAAATAAACAGTCTTAAAATTAGTATAACTTAGATAACTCACAGTGAATATTGCAACCTTTCAATATTTATGAGGGGCTTATAAGAAAGGTGGGGACAGATTTTTCAGTAGGGCCCGTTGCAATAGGACAAGTGATGGTTTTAAACTAAACCAGGGTAGATTTAGACTAGATACAAGGAAGAAATTTTTTACAATGAGGGTGGTGAAATACCAGAACAGGTTGTCCAGACAAGATGTGGATGCCCCATCCCTGGAAACATTCAAGGTCAGACTGGACAAGGCTGATCTAGTGAAGATGCCCCTGTTCATATTGCAGGGGGTTGGACTCAGGGGGTTGGACCAGATGACCCTTAAAGGTCCCTTCCTACCCAAACTATTCTATCATTTAAACTGAATATCCTTTACTCCCATATCAGATTTGAATTAGTGCCCCATGATACTCTGATCCTGGGGTACTAATGAATAAGAATAATCATATTCTTAAATAAAGATATTCTTATTTCTAGAGATATTTTAAGAGAGAGAGACTTCTTAAAGTAACTTTGAATAACTAGAAAATTATGGTCAGAAGAACCATGAACTGAAAAAAGCCCTCTTTTAGTAAAAGACTGGAGTTTGAAGTCTTTTTAGATCCTCACCATGCTACAACACACCACGTCAACACTTTTACAGACAGAAGTTGCCACGTACTAAGCTGACCTTTAACAAAGGCTTTGTTTACACTAACAGGCAGCACAGTCCCATTTAGGAAAGGCTCTGCAGGGTGCCAGCGCCTGATGTCCACCCCCCCTTAGGGGTCTGGGAGGGGGGAATGGGGGGCTGGAGCTAAAGGAAGAGCTATTCCAGCCCAGCCCTAGCAGCTTTCCCGGCTCCAGATGCCTTCCCGCAGCTGGGGCGCATTAGCTACGCTGCTGCTGCCGGAATGCAGCTGCTGGGGAAGGCTCTGCCCGAAGGGATCTGCTCGCAGGCTCCAGGACCTTCTCCGAGGGGAGGGGGGATGCGGGGATGAAAAAGGATCAGCAAACTTGCTTCGAAACGCACCCCAGTCCTGCACTGACATGCTGATGCACCCAAAATCCTTTTAAGATTTGCGTAAGAATAGACCACTGGAAGCTGAACTCAGTTTCAGGCTGAAGTGAATGCTTAATTATTATCATTTAACTCTAAAGGAGATTTATTTACTTGAACCAGCTAATCACATAAAAAGTCAAGAGCTCCATTTCTGGCCAGTTAAAAACCATGGCAGAAAGCCTTTCTTAGAGACAGGAATAGCTTTGTTTGACTAAAGCTGAGGTTAACAGAAGTCATGGGACCTAATGGGACAGGTAAACAGTGTCAAATTGAGGGGACTACGGCATAATTTATAAACTATATATGGATGAGATTATACAAACCAAAGGACCCTTTTTGGTTTCACAAGTCCCGAAATTATGAAAGCTCTCACAGAACTGACATTAAACAACTGTAAATCCAATTTAATTTGACAGAAACGGAGGCCACTTCAACACCACAGAGAAGAAGATTAAAAATATCAACTGACTTTGGGCAAGTTGTGCTTTATATAGTTTTATAGTAAGAGAGTGGGCCCCTTCCTACTGATTTAGAAAATCTTTGTTTCTATAACAAGTGTTTGTTACAAGTATTTATTTCTATAAAAAAATGGGCGAGCCACTTAGAAGCAAAAAATATCTGAAATGGACAGTATTATAACTTAAAACAATAAATATGGACATAACTTTTTATCACTAAAAACTGGAAAGCTTAAATAATGCATATTAATGCACTTCTTTAAAAAATACAGAAGAAATTTAACTATCAGTAGTATTCCTACAGCCACTGGACAGATCAAGATTATTGAAAATGCTACATCAACAGGTGCTCATAGTAGACACAGTACAACATTAAAATATTTATATTGATGAGTACTGCATGAAATGTGTTGGCAGAAGTTACTGAAAAAGATAACACATGAAGGAGATAAACAGAGAGAGGGTAGAGAAACCTCTTCTTACGATGGCAATATTCAGCTTTTACATGGTTACAGAGACACCTGCATAAAAAGTGACAGTTTTGCAGATGTGATCTTTCGCAACTTAAAGAGCAGCCCACCAGAACTAGAAATCCTTGATTTTTTGTGGAAATCAAACAACATGCAAGCAGACCTAAATCCTAAGTATTTGACATCTTGCACTCATTTTACAATTTTCCCTGCAGTACAAACCTGCTCATCCACTTTTTCACCCCTCATATAACTCCCTATAGTTATTTGCATACACATCTCCTCGAATTCTAGTGTATGAATGGTTTCACCTGAGTTTGGAAGGCAGACAAGACCTAAAGCGGGTGTAAAGTAAAAATTGGGAAAGAGCATATTACTGTTACAATGCACAAACTGGAAATAAATAAACACCATTTATCTGCATTTCTGTCTAACATGAGCAACACCAGAAACACAAATTCAAGCTCTGTACATATATGTATTACGAGAAAGAGAGAGATGACATTAGTGGAAGAGCAAAATAGCACTGACTTCTCAGGTTTAATTCTCTCCCGTGGAAAAAACTTGAGGTTGTCTGACTTCAGCAGTGAACTACAATGATACTTAAGCTTTACTCATGTAGTGTCCCTGCTCATAAACAAATAATTTTAGCAGGAAGCTCATGAGACCATATTGTCCTAATTGTTCCTATTCAGAAGAACTTTGGGGCAAACATAATTGGATTAATGGCACATAAGGGGATAAGTCATTACAAACTGCTAAAACAAGGCCTTTTGCAGAAAAACGTAAAGCATAAAGTATTCTGATCACATAAAACAGCATCTTATGGCTTGTCCACTTCTGTAACAGCATACAGGACATACATAAGGTTTGTACAACACATCTCAAATTTAATGTCTGCACTGACACACCACTAACTACACATTATCTTTCTTTGAAAAAGTCTGAGTCAGCAAGCTGGAGCACAAAAACATCCTGCTATGAAGCTGCTTCTAAATCATAAGCTCACTGTTGTCTGAAAGATTTGGGGGCTCTTGTGGCAAAAAGAGTAACCCATGGATATTCTACTACTGTGAGAGCTAAGGTTTATATGCCATTAACTTGGGTACTTCCATACATTCCAGTGGGTTTGTTTATTTGTTTTCCCGAACTGGGGGACAGGAGAGGATTTTGTTGTTTTGGTTTTTTGTTTGTTTTTTTTTTAAAGACCTGGGTGCTTTCAGAAAAAAACCTTAAATACTTGTACTACAAATCTGAGCTATGCACACAGAGCAAAACAGCAACATAGAACACATTGGATCAATGGATGCAGTTCATTGATCTCTGTGCAAGTATGGTTCAGTTTTACTGTGTGTGCACACAGGCTTTTTACGTAACTGGAAAGAGTTCACAGCTCCTGAAGAGCCTACGCAACACATCACAAAAGGAAAGCTGGATTCCTGGGAACGCTGATCGTCTCTTACCACAATTTGACAAGTAGGCGCAAATCGCTCAACTTCTTTAAAAGTGCAAACGCATTGACAGACACAAAACACTTCCAGCTTTTGACAGTGGCACTTCAAGATATTCAAAGTAAAAATAATAATATTTAAAAAAAAAAAACAAAAACAAACAAACACAACAACAACAAAAAACCCCAAACCCTCAAAAAAAGAGTAAATTTGCATCTGCAGGGCGACACCCTAAACAGAAATGTTTGAAACCAACCTGCACTTCAAGAGTGGTGTTCTTGAAGGCTGAAGTGTTTCCAAAATCCTTTCTCATGCAGAATTGCTGGCTGGAACAAACCTCCGGATCTTCAAGAAAGCCTCTTTCTTTTTACCACCTCCAAAAAACTTGCTGCAGCAAGAAGCAAGAGAGCCGCCTTCTCCTCTTCACTTTCTCACTCTCCAGCCTTCTACGTGCCTCTTGCTTCGTCTATCCCATTCTTCACCCCACCCAGCATCTCACAAAAACTTCCCTCACCTGTGCATGCTCAGTCATTCTCTGGGGAGGAGCAATCTCCCCCTACCCTTCAAAGGCTGACCAAGGATGAAGAAAGAGATCAAGAGGCAGCTCCTCCCCTATCTAGCCATGTTCATTTAAAAAAAAAGGCTCACCTGCAGTACATTAACAAACTCACGAAACAGTTCTGCAATCCACAGAAGAAGAACTTCAGAGATTAAAGCAAACACCAATATTTTTGTGACCTCTCACTGGTGTTGAATTTGAAGAATAAAAAAAACCCGAAACCCCAGAGAACCCACGAAAAAATCTCTCACAGTAAAAAACTGGCAAGCTTTTGTAGCATCAGAGGATTTCTATTAGCATATGCTCACATTTCAGAAGAATCATGAATACTTGGCTGCCCTTAAAAATAGCTATGGTTTCAGACAGAAGACTTCCACAAAACATTATTCAACACAGTATCTGTGGTATAAAGCATGGCAGAAATTAGCATGTCTTTAAAATGTGCATCTGTCACATGCATTTCATCATAAACAAGCGTGCACACACATTAGGCACTTCACTGACTACTGTTCTTTCTGATAACTGACAAATAAGGATCCAGGGGAACTTCTAGAACAGCCCTCAGGCATTGCAAAACAGAAGAGTGGAAGATACTTAATTTTTTAAAACTCTGAAACAATAGTCCTGGTCTGTCCCTTTATTATAAAGTTGATGTTCTGCTCTGGACTTTCTTAGCCACTGTGAAGCTTTAAACAAATCAGTTTGCCCTTGATGCATTTGTGATGGAAGGGAAGAGTTTTGGCCTTACCTTTAGCACTGAGCATACATTTTAACTACAGTATATTAATCGAATGAGCAGTTTAAGATCAGGTGATGTACGTGTTGCCCGGGAAGACACAACAAGATTCTGAGGTCAGAGTCAGACTAAGGCACAGATATGACAAGCCAGCATCTGTTGAAACCCCTCCTGTGATTATGTGATGTTAAGATCTTTTAAGTAATAAACTGAATTACTTCTCCAATCCATATTCCTTAGCTTGGTGAACACTTGATAGTAAACAAGGATTTCTATGATCTGAGACAAGTCACCTCTTTCAGGTATAGTTTCTGAAGTCTTAAACTGATCTTGAAATCATTATCATAAAATTTAAGCACTTTTAGAAAATATATTTTACAATGAAGACAGTTTAGACTATAGCCCTAAACTAAAGCAATATGAAAACACTAAATCGTTGTCATGGCAGAAGTTAAGGATTATTAAAGTGTAGGCGCAACTAGAAGCAAGATATAAAAATGGCCCTTACTTCTCCAGTATACCTTCTTATCTCTGCAAGTCATGTCTGTTTACTCTCCTAACAAATTTTCACTGTGGCAGCTTTCCCCCTGCAGAGGTAGGGCAGACATAGAAAGGCAGGCTGGATTCAGTCATGCATCAGCATCATGTCAACCAAGTTCTAAATGCAGAATCTTCTGCGGACTGAAGCAGAAGAAACAGTTTTGATTTTTGAGACTGAGGCTGACTTTGCAGTCCTGGAAGTCAATAAAAAAATGTTTCACTTGTAAACTGAGCAGATTTGGCCTGGATGTCACTGAGAAAAAAATAAATGTAGTGCTCTCAGCATGTCAGCTTGACAAGGTCACTTTGCTTTTCTGACCACAATTCTACTTCCAAACTAACCTTTCAGCAGCTGCTCAGTCTCAGTCATCAATCCTACTACTGTTGAAAAGCAATGGCAAAAACACCCATTGACTTCAACAGGAACAGGATGAGGCTCTGGATTGCACTTATCTTATAAATGATAGTCTTATGACGTATGAAGATAAAAAATCTCAGTATGATTTAGACAGGCAGAAAATATCCCTGTTGACCCAACTCAGACCGCTAGAGACCTACATCCATTTGTTTTCTGTTCAACAAACAGAAGGGTTTATGTTTGGGGTTTTTTATAAACCAAGCCAAGGATATGATAGAAAACAAAACCTACTCTACATCAGTTCTGTAGTAAGACAGAAATTCTTTGACTCATCCATATCTAGAAGGTAAGCACAGCCCCCTGACTAAGACTGCATTTTATAAACTGTGATGGGTCTACACTGACCTGCAGGTTTTGGGCAATCAGAAAGCAAGACAGAAGACATTCCTGAGGCCAGTCTGGAACAGAGTCACATGTCCAGCACAGCCATGGCGAAACCTGTTCAGCAATGGAGCAGTGAGACCCCCTTTCATATCATTCCTGTGAATTCACAAAATGACACTCCTGTCTGCCCTACAAGAAGTGAGGTAGCAGTCTTACCACTCATGACACATTAAGGTCCTGATATGTGGGCTACGGGGTGCATTTCAAAACCAAAGTAATTTCTTAGATGTTCCATGGTCCTTTCAGATGAAAATCTGCTTTTGCTAGCTGTGATGCACAATAAGCAATAAATTGCAAGGGAGAGGTCTTGGTTTTCCTGGTTTTCATAGCAACAGTATTGTTGGTTTCTCAGGATGTACAAAGAACAATGGATGTTCAATGGCAAATGTGTTTGGATGTGCCAAACACATCCAAAACATTCAGGGCTACTCTCTAAGTTAGCTCACATAGTCACAAGACTCTCTGCTCACCAAACTCGATTATTTTCCTCCCATCTCCAGTTACATTAAGAACACTTGAGCCCTTTAAATGGAGCAGCAGCATTGTAATGCAAATCATCAAGTTGCAGGACCATTAAAATTCTCCTGTTTCGATGCCCTCTGGGCAACAATTAGTTCTGACACACCAGCAGGCCTCAAAAGGGAAACAGAACAAAAAAACAAGAAAAGACAGAATCCATTCCATGCAAGTTTCAAATTCAAAATTCATTACCTTCACTGCAGCATTTTTACCACAAAGAGTTGTCCCCAAGAGAACACGCTAAAATGGGCATCTTTTTGCCTGTTTGATTTGTCTGCTTTTGCAAATCCATTCAGTAACAGTCTGCTTGGTTCCTGACTTTCGTATATCTTTTTCAAATTGTTTAGATCTATCAGAAACAGAGATTCTTCCCACCCCACACACTGAGCTGTCAACACTGTATCAGTGGCAGTTAGTTTTCTATACGCTAATTAAAGCTTCGTATAGAACCTGAGCTAATTAAAAAAGCCCAACAAACTAATTCTGAAACAAACTGGCTGCAACTGTGTATTTGTATGAAGATACCTGCTGATGAAACTGTTTGTAATTCTTTTCCCTCCTGCTTCTTTCAGTAGCAGTCAACAGCTGTGGGCACACAAAGCATCTAAAACAATTCAAGATTCAAGATGTTAAACCCTGAGGTATTTTTCCCTCCCCGTCATAAGCCCCATTAGTGTCTCAACAATATGCTCTGTAGTGGTATATACCTGGGGCTTGTTTCTATTCCTGAATTCCACAATCCTACAGCTACCTTTGATTATTTTTTTTAACACTATTATCCTCACTATATGCATGAGAATAAAATCGCTTATAAATTTCTCATGAGAGCCTATGTGCAAGAACTTCTCACAGTCAAATAATGTCCAAAGAACGGTTCTGTAATAAATTTACACATTGCCCTCAAGAAAAAAAAAACAAAAACACCTAAGCAACAAAACATAACCCAAACTCAAAAGCTTTCTGTGAACACGCTGTGTTTTCCACTTTTCACTTATAAGACAGAAAGATGCAATATCTCTAGATCTCCTGTGCTGTACCAAAGGAAAAAAAAAAAAGTGGTAAAGAGGTTTCCAGTACATTACAGCTCAGTAAGTTTTAATGCAAATAGGTCCTTTCCAGATCTTAGCAACAAGACACACTTTTAGTATGGTACTAACAAGTCAAATTTGAGTCAGACCAGCTCCTACTAGATTTCAGACCAAGAAAAATATTCCATGGCTTTTGTTTTAATTCCAATAGCAATACTTCTAAATTAGTAATTCTAGCCCTGAAATGCTTGCATTATCTACTGCACCAAGCAAAAACAAACCCCTTAGTCAGAACCTGAAATAACGCTGGCCATACTCAATTTTAACAATTTCCATTGCCCAGACAGAGAAAAATTCAAAAGGTACATAAATGATATAATTATAAATAGTAATCTGGATTATAAAAATCACTCCAGAATCTCAGTTTTTATCTTTATATAAAACATAATCAAAATAATTCCTTGCTACCATTTTTATTTGCAGTTGAGCTCTATGTCTGAACCCTTATCTGAGACTATAAATACCTTATTCTGATGAAACTACACTTAGTAAAACACTGAGTAGAACGAAATGAAAATATAATGCATTTAATTAGGAAAACTGACCATAAAAATTTCAGCCAAATCATAGGCTTCAGTGTCAGAGGCTTATTAAAAAAACCTCAGGGTTCTAACTGCTAGTTTTCCAAGGGCAGTTCTACTGAAAGCCGCTGGAGTGTTCTCGCTAGAATTACACACTACAATACACTAATAAATAACTCTAATTATACCCTATTTGCAAATTCTCTGGGACTATTTTGAAGGAGCACAAGCCTATTAGAGAATGTAAGCAAAATCACATGGTGCATTAGGAATTGACTATTCAGGCTGATAGATTTTGGAGCGCTCAGCACCTTTGCATACGGATTACATCTTGTAATAACAGTACCCTAAAGAACTTCCAAGGTCTTTTAAAGATGTTCTTTTGTGGCTCAATCATAATTGCAGTGGGAATGAACTTAAAAGGATATTCAGCTAAGTTCACCATCAAATAAAAAAATATCTCTACAAAACCGAATTATAAAATTGCTGAAGAAGCCAATGGTTTCCAGGAAATCCTAGGAATAGTTGGAAGGAGCCTTTGGAGATTACTTAATCCAGCTCCCCTGCTCAAACCAGTGTCAGCTAGAGTAAGTTGCTTGGGACTTTGTGCACTTGAGTTTTTAATATCTCTGAGGATAAAAACTCTACAACCTTTCCGGGCAACCTTTTCCAGTAGTCAATCACTCTCCTGGTGAACACATTTTTTTCTTATGTTTAAATTGAATTTTCTGTTTTTCAGTTTCTGGCTATTGCCTCTTTTCCTATCACTGTATAGCACTGAAAATAGTCTGGCTCCATTTCTTTACCACCACCTGATGGGACAGTGTAAGATCTCTTCCTAATGCAGCCCAAGATGCTGTTGGCCACATTTGCTACAAGGACACATTGCTGGAACCTGTTCAACTTATCATTCATTGGGACCCCAGCACCTTTCCTGTGAAGTAGTTTTGCAGTTGGTCAGCTACCAGTCTGTTCCGGTGCAAGAGAGTACTTCTCTCTCAAGGAACAGGACTTGACTTGTCCCTTTGTGGAATTTCCTGAGATTCCAGCTGGCCCATTTTTCCAACCCTCTCTGGATATCAGCACAACTGTGTATCAACCACTTGCCCAGTTTTGTACCATCTGCAAACTTGCTGAGGGTACAGCAAGACATCCTGTCCCATTATCCAGATTGTGATTGAGGATATTAAACAACATTGGCCTCATTATTGACGGCTTGGTACAACACCAGGGGACTGGACTTCTGCTGGACTTTGTGACACTGATCACAACCCTTCAAGCCCAAGAATTCAGTTTTGAGTTCATGTCCCTGGCCATTTACCTAGTCAGTCTATGAGGATGGGCAATCTGTTAGGCTGTCTAATTGTCCTCACGGCGGGTAAGATTTCCCTTATATCCAATATGAAACTCTCCCTTTTTAATTTGAGTCTGCTATTTTTTGTCCTCCCACCGTGCACCCCTGTGAAGAGCCTGGCTTCAGCTTCTTGATAAGCTTCTCACAGCTACTGGGGGAGCTGTTAGGTGTCTCTCCTCACAGGGTAAGTGCTCCAGGCCCCTTCTCATCTTGGCAGTCTCCTGCTGAGCCTATTCCAGTCAGTCAGTATTCTTGCATGGGGAGAGGGAGGGCAAAAACAAATGCCATTTTCTAGGCATGGTCTAATGAATGCTGAGCAGAGGAGATGGTCCCTTCTCATGAGCTACTGGACACGTCCCTGTTGTTCCTGGGGGGCTGCTGGCCATCCCTCCTGCTGGGGCACTGCTGGCTCATGCCCAGCTCGCTGCCCACCAGCCCCGGGGCCTTTCAGCAGTGCTGCTCCCCAGGTGGGACGGCCCCGGCCCGTGTGGCTGCTGGGACTTGTCCTTCAGTGTTGAGCCCAGTTCTGTTTAATATCTTTATTGATGATTTAGATGAGGGGATTGAGTCCATCATCAGCAAATTTGCAGATGACACTAAGCTGGGGGGGAGTGTCGACCTGCTGGAAGGCAGGAGGGCTCTGCAGAGGGACCTGGATAGGTTGGAGAGTTGGGTTGGTTCCAACGGGATGAGGTGCAACAAGGCCAAGTGCCGGGTCCTGCACTTTGACCACAACAACCCCATGCAGAGCTACAGGCTGGGACAGAGTGGCTGGAGAGCAGCCAGGCAGAAAGGGACCTGGGAGTTTGGATTGACAGGAAGCTGAACATGAGCCAGCAGTGTGCCCAGGTGGCCAAGAAGGCCAATGACATCCTGGCCTGGATCAGGAACAGTGTGGCCAACAGGTCCAGAGAAGTGATTCTGCCCCTGTACTCAGCGCTGGTGAGGCCACCCCTGGAGTGCTGTGTCCAGTTCTGGGCCCCTCAGTTCAGGAAGGACATTGAAGTGGTGGAGCAGGTCCAGAGGAGGGCAACAAGGCTGGTGAAGGGACTGGAGCACAAGTCCTATGAGGAGAGGCTGAGGGAGCTGAGGCTGTTCAGCCTGGAGAAGAGAAGGCTCAGGGGAGACCTCATCGCTCTCTACAACTCCCTGAGAGGAGGTTGTAGCCAGGGGGGTTTGGTCTCTTCTCCCAGGCAACTATCAGCAAGACAAGAGGGCATGGTCTTAAGTTGTGCCAGGGGAGGTTTAGGTTAGATATTAGAAAGAATTTCTTTACAGAGAGGGTGGTCAGACATTGGAATGGGTTGCCCAGGGAAGTAGTGGATTCTCCATCCCTGGAGATTTTTAAAAAGAGACTGCATGTGGCACTGAGTGCCATGGTCTGGTAACCACAGTGGTAGTGGATCAAGGGTTGGACTTGATGATCTCGGAGGTCCCTTCCAACCCAGCTGATTCTATGATTCTATGATTCCTGGGGCAGGGCTCTGTCTTCAACCCTCCTGGATGTCATGAGGTTCTTAACTGGCCCATTCCTCCAGCCTGTCAGGGTCCCCCCCAGTGGCAGTTTTGCACTCAAGTGTATCAACTGGTACATCCAGTTCAGTGTCATCTGAAAATTACAGAAAATACAGAAGTGCAAGCTGTCACCTCCTCCAGGGCATGAACAGATCTCACTCAGCCCTCTGTGGGACTCCACTAAGTGGCCTCCAGGTAAATCATGACCTGTTAACCATCACTTTCTGAACCCCATCATTTTACCCATCTGGTTGCCTACCCACCCAGACCACTATGTCCCAGCATGGATGGAAGAATGCTGTGGGAGACAGCATTGAGGACCTTGCTAGAGTTGAGGCAATGACCTTAAACTGCTCTCCTCTTATTCACTATCTAGGCATTTTATAATAGAAGGTAGGTAGGCTAGTTAGACATGAATTACCTTTGGTAAATCATGGTGCCTCTGATACCCCTGCTGACTGTTCCCAATCGCCTTCCTCTCTTTTGTGAACCCAGAAACAGCTTCCAAGTGGACTCTCTCCATGATTTTCCCAAGAATCAAAGTGAGGTTGACTGACCCACAGTTCTTTGGATTGTCTTTTCTGTGCTTTTCTTGAGGGTGGGTGCAAAACCCACCTTTTTCCAATCATCAAAGACATCCCAACTTCCATGACCCTTCAAAGACAGAGAATGCTTTCAGCAACCTGGGATGCAGACAAGCTGGTCCCATGGACTTGTTTAGCTATAATTTGCCCAAGACTGTTTAAGCTATTTCAATATTGTAGCTGTGCTCTTCATCCTGCTCATGGCTACATATTCCCACATCCTTCTTTACACCACTGTTTGTGATACAGTGTTGAGTCAATTCAGTTGAGTGATTCAAGATAAAACCAAATGCAATAACATTTTTTTTTTAAATTTATTTTTGTATCAAATAAGCAAGCTGATCCACTCAATCAAGGGGCCACAAGACCATAAGATTTATTGCTACAGAAATCACAGGAAGGAACAGAGGGTATAGTTGGATGCAAACTACCTGCTATCAGATTAAGATGAACATTAAATCCTTTCTTGAGATTAATCTAAACCATGGCAACCACAAAGCTAGAAACAGTTCTCTAGTTTCCTGTAATGATTACACTCTGATACATTCAGCACATTGTATTTGGAGACTATTTCCCACAGAGCAAGAAGTTATGAATAAATGTTGATTATTTTCAGTTTCAACTTTATTCTTCTAATATGTGTTGGCCACAACACAACTTAAAAGCACTCTGAACTTCACAGTAATAATCTAGCAGAAATTAAGAGTTCAGTTATTGCTTATTTATGCTGCGATCTAATAAAAACCTAATCTAAAATATAATAGTATGAGGTGCCATGTAACTCACAGACAAACATTCTAACACATATAACACAGGCAAACATCAAAAAATACAGTAAATGTACAATAAGAAAACATAAAATCTTTAAAAAGAAGCTGTGTTCCTCCTTCTCACATCCCATAATGATTCAAGTCATGGATTTACAGTGAGATAAGCCTTGCTGGGGAAAAATAAATCCATCTTCTGCCTCATACACTGTGCAAACACACAGATTTTTCAGAACATATCTACAATCAAAAAATGCACAAGATATGATTTTGAGAGTGTGGAGAACTGCCAATGACAAGGAACATGCTCAGCTGGAGTCTCCCTTCATCTCTAAAACCATGGAAGCAACCTCAAGCCTCTCTTGATTATTGAAAGAGCTGACATTAAACTTGAAGGGCCCCAAGCAGAGGGCAAGACATTATAGCTCAACACTAACAGCTAAAGTACTGTGCAGAAAGACCTTAACTTCCCTTTCAGATCAACATATCTCACGTTTATTTGAGATAAGAACAGATGTGACGGCTTTTGATGGCAGAACGATTA
This sequence comes from Chiroxiphia lanceolata, assembly GCF_009829145.1. Lineage (NCBI taxonomy): Eukaryota > Metazoa > Chordata > Aves > Passeriformes > Pipridae > Chiroxiphia > Chiroxiphia lanceolata. The sequence goes on from NC_045641.1 coordinate 66,326,717, forward strand.
AAATGCTGCAAATTCAAACACTGGTTTATCTCCCTGTAACTTATTTGAGAAGTTTCAGTAGGACTTTCATCACCACTAAACTGAATAAACATCAATGACCACTAAAAAGCATTTGTTACCACAGCAGAAATAGGCTGGCTGTCATTTTCAGCCCTAAGCTTTAACAATGACTGGCTCTTCAATCCACTCCAGAGTTCATCACAGTCTGTCTTTCCTACTTCACAGTCAGTGAAAACTTGTAACCTAATGCTTTGCTTGCATCATCTGTTCCCAGGCTCCTATTTCTTTCATGTGTTTTAGGGGAAAGAGGTCAGTGCAATTTTTGTGTATGGGATCCTTGTTTGTAGGTTGTAGGAAAAAAGATATAAATACAATTTGGATTGCTTTTCCAGTATGGTAAATCCTCTTCACATCACAAAATCCCCGTATTTTATTCCTAAGGAATTAAAAAAACCCACCAACCTAATTAAATAAAGCAGTCTTTTTGTTCTTTCCTGAAAGAAGTCAATTCTTAATTGCTTGTAGGATGCAAGTTCATGGGTTTTTTCCTCCAGTTGATGAAAATGGTACAACTGCTTTTTCACTATGTATTTTTCTGACTGTCATTTTTCTGACAGCTCATTAGTTGCTTTGGGGGGGTTGTTTGTTTGTTTGTTTGGGGTTTTGTTGCTGGTTTGGGTTGTTATGAGGAGTTTGTTTGTTTGTCTTTGTTTTTTTTGTTTTTGGGGTTTTTTTTTACATGTGATCATCCAAACAGGCAGAACACCAGAAAATGTGAAAATGTGAAGGTACATGATGCTACTCTTGTATGTTATTCTGGCCAGAACACTCCAATGTCTGTTAGTGAAATTACCCTTTGAAAATCAACACTGATCATCACTCTGAGGTTTTAAATAAGCTTTCTTACCCTTAGGTCCAGAATCATTAGGAAAACCAAGACAGATTTTCTGTAGCTTTGACTGTGAACAAGAACTTGAATGAAATATTTCCACAGTTGACTATTGCTTCACATTTTCTCCACACAACAAAACCTGAATGCTTCACTTTTACTTTGGTCTGTATGCACAACCCATGGCAACTATTTTAGGATCTCAATCAGAGCATTAAGAACCAGAACTGATTCTAAAAGAATAATTTTCTTTGATCAAAATTTTTACCAAATTGGAGATAGAAATTTAGTTACGGAAAAAAAAAAATCAATGTACCAAATAACGTGGTGGCAAAGGTTAATCTTCCCTGGAATGTGAGGGTTCCTTACAGCAGTTTACTATAGCTGTTGGTTTTTTTTTTCATTTGGTTGGGGTTTTTTGGTTTGTTTTTTTTTTTACTTGTATAAATAACATCAGTGACAGAGAATAAAAACTGATGTCACCTCTCAAGAGTTTTGCAATTACACGGGAAGTAGGAAATAAAATTTTAAATTCTTGCCCTGATTCAAGTCAAGGACTTGAGCCTGGGTTTTTTTAACTTAAATATTTCACAATTACAAGGCTGTTTAATTACTTTAGGATTATACTCCCTGTCTTATTTTAAAACCTTTGAAAAGCATATCTGAAAAGTAACTATTTTTCTTCCAATGCCAAAAAGGGGCAAAAATTCTTCGGCTTTTTGAATTATCTCAATAAGAAATGTTGCTTTCTGGTAAATTCCATTACAAAACCAAATTTCAATAAATTCTAGTACAGAATGTAGTTAAAGATGTGTACTGTCTTTTTGTTACAAATGGAGCTGTGTAACCTGAGATAACATTCCCCTAGGCACTAAAAATAACAAAGTGTAATCTTTATGTTGAGATTTGGGTATAAGCACCCTCTGCAAGCATTTAGCCTTGCAACTCACATTTTGCTGAACTTGAATTAAGTGAAAGGTTTACAGATTTCTGTTTTCTGGGGAAAGGCTCTTATATGAGACTCAAGAAAAGCAGAATTCTGTCTAAAATTAGGATTTCTAATAATAATTATATATAAGGAAGTTATATACCACTTAAAATCCCTTGCCTCTTGTTATTAACACCTTAATTATTCAAGAAGCATTTTTTAAAGCTTCCATATGGCAGTCCAAGCCATATGATGAGACTATTTTCATGCTTCAATATTTGCATTGCAGTGAAATGTAGAGGTCTTTATCGTGGGCCAGTCCCTTCATAGTTATACATTCAAAAGATAATCTGGGTCCCAATGTTGTGTAGAACAGATGTCAAACAAATAGATTGTTTAGAAACCGAAAATCAACTTGACACTTTACCTTGCAGTCATGTGGTGTTGGTGTGGGCCCTAATCAACCCAAAATACACTGTTTACCGAGAAACACACAAGTCTCTTTAAAGAGTCTCACCATATATTTTCATGCTAGAAAGATATGATGATATCTTATAGATATAGAAAGATATTATAGCATGATTCATGCTATAAATGCTTAAGCCTAAATGCCTCAGTTTTCATTCCCACAATACTGACCATATACTATTCCCACTAGACCATGAGGTCTCCAAACTTTCTCCCTGTCACACTGTCCTTACCTCTAAAGGTTATCAGCTCAGAGTCACATTATTAGTCTGCAAAATCCTTCATGATACCACGGGGGATAGGCAGTTTCAGACTCTGGGAGAAATCTGTAAGGAGCTATGAAGCTTTGTTTTTCACATCCAATGGGACTTTTTTTTTTGTGTACTAACAGTACTTTCTCATAGATCAAATCTGTAATTTCTGCTAAAAAAATCCCAAACACTTTCCCATGGCCAGCAAGACAAAATTTCAATCACTTATAACAACCTACCTCCGAGAGCAGTTTACCATTTTTAGGAGGAAAATGGCAGTTTTGATCTATTTACACCACATAAACAGAGCAGATGGGATTATGCTCTGTCATGTCTTCTTTCCATCATGAATAATACCTTTGAGTATTCCACTGAGGAAGGTACCCATGTCTATAGATGATGAAAATATCCTGTTGTTCTAGTTTTGTTAGTTTTGTTGTGGTTTTAGACATCTACTTGGCCAGTTCATGTGCTGTGGGAGCAGTCGGAGTAGCAGATGTAAAATTTAAAGCACTCCACCTGAAGGTATGGTGGAAATGGGCTTTAAAAGACAGATATTACCTGGAAGACATTACTCCATAAGCCAGAAGGGGACTAATTCCACAGGGATACAAACCTCAGCAAGTTATAGAAATCCTATACCATACAGAGTACGCACTTGCTTCAGCCAGTGGTTCCTAATTGTGCTTTTTGGATTGAAGCATTATTGTTGTTCACAAAGTACAAACAGTTATATACTCTCAATTCCATCTTCTTTCCAGCAGCCAAGCTGCATGAAAAAGGCTAAAATGGAAAGTAAGTGTTTTTCTGATGTTCATTTTCTCCACAAGCAGTTTTGATTCTCAGAGATCTTGGCATCAGGCCAGAGATGTTGCAGTCTACAGAACTAGGAATGAAATGCAAAGTGACCACATTTGATCAGTGATCTGCAAAATTCTGAAAACTTTTAGCTTAAACAATTCAAAATCAATCATCTACCATGCTCACCAAAAAGGGAATTTTATCTGGTTAATCATTTATTTCCATTGTAACTATTAGAAGCCCACTGCTTTCCTAGCAGAGCTTTACACATGTAAACAAAGTTAACTCACTTATTGCTTGAGCAGCACAGAGTTGACTCATTTTTGACCACCAGATCTGAACTCACACATAAACTTCTGCTCCCTAGATAGGTGAACTGTTTTGTATGCACCTCTACTCTTGCAGAGACATTTGCACCCTTGGGTAATGAGGGTAAAACCATTCCAGAAGAGACAGATTTGGCACTGGAAGGAACTGAAAGTGGCAGTTGTACAAGCTGCAGGTAAGGACAGTCAACACTAAAATGAAACAAGAGGCTGAGGCAATTTAAAGAGGCATTACTACTATATCTACCACTATAGATATATAAATGCCAAATCTAGGCAAATAATCCATAAAAAAATGTATGCTTACTTCGCATCATTTCTTCTAATACATGAAATGCTCTTCCAGGCTTAATGGGAATCAAAACATTTCAATAAGCTGATCAACAAAAGTGTTCATTACAAGTTGAAATGTCAAAAATGGCATTGCTTGGAGAGGTAAGCAACTTTTGCTGTTATGTTTTGCGGGGGTGTTGATTTAAAAGAAATTTGAGATTTGCCCTCTGTATGGGAAGAAATTAAAAAGTATCTCTGTGAATACACTTGCAAAATGGAAATGCAGCAGTAATAGAAGAAAATGGACAGAAAAGTTTACGAATAAGAATAAAATTAAATGACTTAGAGTGGATGTTCAGGAGTTCCTTACATTATAAATTTTCTCAATTCCATTTAGTTCTGGGAAGGGAAGGAGAAAGACAGTCTTTCAGAAAAGAAACATTCACATTGTTTAATTTTCAATTAAAACTTAATTTCTCTAGTGCTTTAAGTTATATGCATACTGAGTACATACAACAAACCATCTCAGTCTCCTTAATAAACTTTTTTGTACAACTAAAAGAAATAAAAGTGCCAGGCAGTATATTCTTTAACATGTGCAACCCCCCAGTTTGGTTATCACATCTGCTGTCCAGGTGAGGGAACTGCTCATGTGGTTAAGTCCATGCAGTGGGAACAGGAGAGCTGGATTCTATTTTTCCCTTTGCAGAGGGTATAAAATAAAGAGTTTGGACAATTTACATCCCAAGTACAACATTCTGTTTCCTAAAACACCTGCATGAAGAGCTGTGCTGGCCCACAGTGCCACAGGGGCAGGAGTGAGTGCCAGGGAGGACTACAACAAGCCAAGGTTGCCATAAAGGAGCAAAGAGTAAAAACAAACCAGGGAGAAGAAAAAGCCATCCTGAGGAGTGCATCTTGAGCCCGCTTCAGACGACTTATCCTCTGTTTTCCTGTACCATGGACCATTACAACTGCCTTAATCAGCCTTTCCATGGCATAGTCATAAACTGCACATACTTCAACAGGAAATAAAGAACATTCCTGAGCTGTGAGACAGCTGTGTTGAAACCTCACACTTCTTAAAAGAAACTTCAGAACCATTTATTTAAATCATCTGCAAAAAAAGCCACATCCTTGATAACGCACGCACATGGATAAGCGGGTTTAGACTTTCCTCTTGCAGTGGTTTCAATGTATATGAAATAGCAAAATACTAAGTCATGCCAGTTACACCAAATTGACTCCAGCCTAGTGATCTCAGCATCCTGCTATTTCAAAAACAAACGTTAAAATAGCCAAAGGTCAGACTAAAGTTCTTTTAGATATTAACTTTTGTCTCGTGAGCGAGCAATAGCAGAACAGGACAAGGAGGAATGGCTTCAAACTGAAAGAGGGTAGGTTTAGATTAGATATTAGGAAAAAAATGATTACTGTGGGGGTGGTGAGGCACTGGGACAGGTTCCCGTGGATGCCCCATCCCTGGAAGTGTTCAAGGCCAGGCTGGGTGGGGCTGGCAACCTGATCTATGGCAGGGGAATGGAACAAGATGATCTTTAAGGTCCCTTTCAATACAAACCATTCTATGATTCTATAAAAAAAACCCAGATAAAGCAAACTAGAGGTATCCCCTGCTCCCACCTCCAGCCATTAGCAACTTTTCAGTCAGGGACTTTGGAGTCAAACTGCATCTGCCTGTTTATTCTTACATATGTTTTCCTCCACTAAGCATTTCCTTCAGCTGTAACAAATACCTTGTCTGTCTATTTTCTTGAGCTCATGTAAATCTGTTGTACCTGTAATACCTCCTAGCAAGCAAACTGAAGCAGTGCTTTATTGAATGATTTATACGATGCACAACAGTTCCATCAGAACAGGGTAAAAATATCAGAATAAATAAATATATTCAAGTTACATAAACAAAGTAAAATAATCATGAACACAGTAAGTATTCAAGTGTAATAAGGATTTTAAAGCAATCTGTTGTTCACCAGTGGACTAACTAAACCTTTGCACACAAGTATTTTATGCACTTTCAGAAATAAATAGCCATTAGAAGGACCTTCAGGAGCCTCAAAATGAAGAGGCACAGTAGACTCAGAGTGTCTTTCTGGCAGGATTAGGCTTTTCTACCTCACCTTCCACAGGCACATTATATGCCTCAGCTAAACAGCACACAACACAGAACTTTAAATTTAAATTCAACAAAAACAATCACAGGCATAAAAAAGGCAGGCCCGCAGAAGTTTTTGCAAGATCAGAGGTTTAGTGAGTGATGAGTTTTGAAACACCAGACAAGCTCAGAACACTATTTTTTAGCAAGTTACCCCAGAAAACACTTAAAATTAAAAACCAAACCCTTCGGTTTGTTCACTTTCACATTCCTGGTACAAAACAGTGACAGCCTGCAAACAAAAATAAACAAACAACCCCCGCAGCTGGAGAACGTCTTCTCCTTTTCTCTTTCCTTTTTCTTTTTTAGTTTCCCCGCCTTTCTTTCCTCTTTTCCCTCCAGTTCCTAACCGCACTGAGGGGAGGAGGAGAAGGAGGCGAGGGACCCGCCAGCCTGCCTGGGAAGGCCGGCAGGAAGGCGACCTGGAGGGACATTTGCGCGGCGGGGGACGAGCCGGAGGGACTTGAGGAGGAGGAGGAGGAGGAAGGCGCTTCTCGGAGAAGCTGAAAAACACCTCCCCTCCCCGCACAGAGCTGTGGCTTGCTGGTCGCCGGCGGGGCGGGGGAGCGGGCAGGAGGTGGGATGCTGGGCGGGATGCGGGGCGGTGTCGCCGCAGGCACTTTAAATCGGCGGGGCCGGCGGGCGCGGCGTGGCGGCGGCATGGCCGAGGTGAAGGTGGCCGTGCTGGGCGGGAGCGGGGCCGGCAAGTCGGGTAAGGGGGGAAACCCAGGGAGCCCCCGGCCTTGGCCGTACCTCGGGTTTGGTGCAGGGGGGCGGCGCGATCCCGCTAAACGTGGCGTGTGCTTCCCTCCCTTAGCGCTGACCGTGCGGTTCCTGACCCGGCGGTTCATCGGGGAATACGCGTCCAACGCCGGTGAGCGCCGCGGGACGGAGGGAGGGAAGGAGGGTTGGGAAGGAAGGAGGGTTGGGAGGGAGACCCGGGGGGATCCGCTCGGGGTTTCCTCTGGGAGCGCAAGACGCGGCGCTTCGAGCACTTATTTGATGGGGAAATCGGGTAAAAGCGCGGTTTCGCAGAACTTTTCGGGAAGATTTAAGTTTCCGCTCGGTTGTCAGCGGGAGGTTCTGACTGAGTGTAAGCTCTGAGGAGGGAGAAGGACGAGCGGGGTGTCTGTGCAGGGATCGCCCCGAGCCGGGGAAGGGAGGATAACCGGACTGCGAGTGGGAAGTGAGGGTGGGTTATTGTCAGCTCAGTCAGAGAGGAGGTGAAGAAAAGAGACAGACTAGGTAAAAATAACAACAACAACAAACCCACCCCCAAACCTGTTCTATTGAATATCTGCTGTTCGGCTCCAGAGGAGAGGTGGAACGGATCGTTTATCGGGCACTGGTGGTGAATCAAAGCATGATGCGAACCCCCCAGCGAAGCAGGAATGCGCTGGTTGGATTGCTTTGTGGAAAGTCTCGCTGTACAGAGGACAGAAGGTCACGTTCGTGCCAGAACTAATACGCTGATCCTTAAGACACTTCTAAGGTCTGGGGAGGTGGCAAAGCAGGACTCGAACTTTCACATCCCGGGTCGAAATACTGTTTAACTGATGCACAAACAACTTGGGAAGTGTGCTACCACCCCAGCTGATGGGCATGAGAAGTCCCAAAACTTAACATGTCAGAGAGATTACTATCTGCCTCACCTTCCCTGCTGAAGTGAGGGAGTCTTTCCACATTTTTTTTCATGGGGATCAGAGTAGCTTCCAGTGATCCATAGATAAAAAAGAAATTAGAAGTGCTAAACTGAATTGCGTTAAATATATCAAAATTAATTTATTATGGAGAGTTAAGGTTGTATGTTTATGCTCTACCAGTACTTGTTACAATACAAACAGACTGAAAAGATAGTTTGTGTCCTAGCTGGCTGATCTAGGTCTGAGCTGTCACATGGAAGTTGAATAGTGCTCTCTGTGCTCCATGTGTGTGCCAAGTCACCTGCAACTAAAAACAGGTTTCCCTGTTCTGAGCCTCCAGTACTGCAAGTGTCAGAACATTTTCATTTGTTAACAAATGTTTGTTGGAAGATATGTTAAGCACTATTTCTAGAAAGGAGGAAGGGGGAGGGAAGTGGGAATAGGGGTGGTAAAGATCATGCCACTGTTAGCGCAGTCAAAACATTAACTAAAGTTTTGTTTAATTATGGAAACAACCATAATTAAACAAATTAAGGGCTGCAGATTTTATTTTCTGATATGCTTGGGACTGATAGTTCATCATCAGATGAACTCTTACAATAGGCATAGAGAATGCTTAAGATTAACGTGGTCCTGAGCTGAAGATGCTGAGTTCCAGAGATTATAGACCTACCCTTCATTACACAGTTTTAAGTGGATTTTCTGTAGGGCAAATACCAGTTCATGTCTCTGTAGTTCAGAAACTGAGAAGTTATACTGCAGAAAGCCTGTTGATAACTAACTCAATGAACACGATCTGGTCACACTTGCTTAGAACAGGCTGCTGATGAAAAGAATAGTGATGGTCTGTCTGCAATAGTGTTCCCAGTGTTGCTGGTGGAGAGTCCTAAATCTGAGAACTGACACTACAGAAATATTTTTGGACTAGATCCTAAGGACATGATCCTGTAAATACTGTGGGTCTAATACTGCCTTGTATGAGAACTCTTAAAGCACCAGATGTCATGATAAATAAACAGTATTGCTCAATAAGGACTTCTGTGCAGAATCAGAACTACAGATAGTCTGGCTGACTACTTGCATAATCCTGAGCCTTAGTATCAAGCTGAGTGATAATGAACATTTAGCTGATTCTGAGCATTGTGTATCCCCTTTCCCTCCATTTTAGAAGGGGAAAACTATGGTCTGAAAGTATTCATTGCACCAAAACTTTGATGGGAGCGCTAAATTGAAATGGTGTTGGTCTGCCTAAGGGGTTGGTTGTTGCAAAATGAAATATGTTTCTTTCCAATGTGTGTTCAAAAAAAGGAAAAGCAAGCAGCCAGTCAACAAAAAACCCCACACCAACAAAATAATAAAAAAAAACCCAACAAAATCAAAGAAAAAAACTCCTCTAACACTGAAAACCCCAACAAAGCCAAACCCCCTCCTCACCTGCAAAAGAAACAAATTACAGACAAACCCCCTTGAAAAACCAACCAAATCAAAGAGTACTCATGTAATCCTCAGTATTATCCAATGTCAGCATTGCTGCCTTTTCTTTTCACTGTCACCCCAAGTCACTAACACTGATTTTATTTGGATACTGTCTATCTTTTAGAATGCATCTACACTAAACACTTGTGCCTGGATGGGAGGCAGATACACCTGGAAATTTATGACCCTTGTTCACAGGTAAGAATTGATGGGAGGGGGCAAAGAAAGGCTGTTCTTCATTCTGTCTGTGTATATGGTAAAAAGGGTCGAGGGGTTACAAACTTCTTGTCTGCTGTTGGAATTTGTCCTTGCTGGTTTTCTTTTAAAGACTGAAATTTTATAGTTGCTGTGGCTCAGACCTGCTGAGTACTTTCCAATTTCATGGAAGAAGCCCTTCATTGTTTAGATTTTTCGTAAATGCCTTTTCACTTTGGAGTATTGCTAACAGAAATAACTTTTACCACTTTTGCCTTACTTAGGTAGATACATAGATAAGTTATTGGATTACATGCAGTTTTCTCAAATACTGTAAATGGACGAAATTTTATATAGCTTATAGTTTATAAAGCAAGCAGTTTACTAAATATCTGCAGAAATGGTCAAAGTAGACATTGCTGCTCCTCTTGCTAGTGCACTCTGAGCTGTCTTGTACTAGTTTTTACTGAGGAACAAGGCCTAACTTTAGCTGTTTTCTGCTTTATTCCCAACTTCTTAGTGCCTGCACAGGATTAGGTAACAGGCAGAGGCAGTATTGCTTTTCTCTGGCAGGACAGGGTTTTGGAGGTCCTGTATCCCATGAGAGATGGGGAAGAAAAGCAGGTCCCAAGAGGAGACCAGAATGGAGCAGGAAGACGAGCCATTTTTGTTTCTGCTTCCTGAAATCTTTCTGCTCTCTGAGGTTTTCCTCTAGTAGCTGGATTCCTGTTGTACAAAGCTCACCATCCCTTCATCCATCTGAAAAACAGCTGTGACACACACACACGTCACCATTCCCACCCCTAAATGTGCTGCACAGTCCCCACAGGACTAAAAAAACCTGTTGTATTAAAGATACTGAAGTTTTCAGACAGTTCTGGGAACTTGTTTCACCTTCCTCATGCATCCCCTTTCACTGCCACCTTTCAGTTACCATCCTTCACTGTAAGTTACAGCCTTCCCAGTTCAGATGTTAATGGTGCTACAGAACTGCCCTAATACTGAGCCAATCAAGGCAGCCAGGTTGGGATGTCACTGGAGAATACACATTGCAAGTAGCAAAGTACTAAACTGCTGAGGGACCAACTTTAACAGTCCTCAGTTTACTATTCAAGGTGGGTTTTCCACAGAGCAAAAGTCAATTTTTAATCTTTATTTTTTTCCTGATCAGCTTCCGGTATTTCATCTATTTTGGGTCACATGGTTTTGCTAGCTGCAGCCAAATCATCTACGGGGATAAGCTAATTTAAAATAGTTTTGAAATTACATTCCTTTGCTTAATAGGACAGTTTGCAGCTGTTGCTTTCTGGAAATCAGAAGTGTGACAGTTTCTTGCAGTGAAGGGACCCAAGGATTGGTATAAACCCATTGTCACTAGAGCAGCTTTTGTCACTAGTTTGTTTTAAACTCAACTGCAGATTGATGGGAGATTTTTTTCTAGCTGTCTCTAGAAATTTATCCTCTGGTTAGTGTTTCAGACTTGAACAATTCAATGAAGAATCAAAGCAAATGAAGAAACCAAAGAAAGTCATTAAGCTTAGTGTAGTCAGAATATTAGAAACACGTAAACCAGAGCTATAACCAGAAAATGCACAAATATCAATGGCTCCTGTATGTTTCTTTCACATGTAACCCTGCAGAATATTCAGCATAAGCAGTGGCTGTACAGGTTATGCAATTTTACTGTTTAAAAAAAAGCATAAATTTGTCATAATTTGTTGCTAATCCAAAGTGCTGTCTTTACTGATGGTTATATATTAGGCTTTTGGAGCATTATTCAGCTGAATTTGATAACAGTACCTAGGCCTATTAAATATGCTTTGCAATAAAAGATACAACATTCTCACATTCACAGTGACAAAGAAAATGCTCTGATGTGACAACAGTAACGTTCTTTTTGCACGTGAATTTGAACTTCTTTCAGCCACAGCGGGGGAAACTCTCCCTCACAGACGAGCTCCACTGGGCTGATGGATTTATCATTGTTTATGACATCAGTGACAGAGCATCGTTTGCATTTGCAAAAGCATTGCTGTACAGGATCCGAGAGTCTCACATAGGAGTTTGTAAAAAGTAAGTGGCATTATTTTTTTTTCCCCTCAGCAAACATAATAAAGAGCTGAGAGCGTTTCTATGAGCTGTAGGCATCCTAGTAGCAATCAAAATCCAGCAGCATCCAAGTGACATAATGCAATGCCAACAACAAGGTACCTGGAGGTAAAATGTGTGGCAAATTGCAATCTTTTTCACTGTATCCTATGCCAAGTACATCAGGACTTTTGTTTTTCTTTCTTACAAAATTGCTATTTAAATAATTGCCATAAATCTCTCTGCTGTGATTTGCATGGCTGTCAGTCTGTGCTTTTACTCTCCCACTTGATTACCGATGGAGATGCACCTATGTGGGGGTTGAAGGAAGCATTTCCCAACATACAGAAGTCTAATACCATGGATGTCTCTTAAACTACCTTTAGCAGTGACACTGACATTATTTGTGCACACGGGTAACCACATGGTAAGAAACAAACTACTTTCAAGAAGAGCCACCCAAATTGCAAGTCTGAGTACGTGTGGTGGTGTGTATTCCTGCATCTGTCAGCTGAGGTGCTTTCTAAACAAATGAGAATGAAATCCCTTTCTTATATCTGGAGAGGAGTGAAAAACCAAACCACTTTCCTCTCTGTTTTACTGCTGAACTTTCTTAATTCTGAAAGGAAAATTTTAGCAGAGCTTGGAATTAGGTTTCCTGTGTTTTCTTCTGAGTTATGCCTCTGACACTTGGTGTATCTCTTGGACTCTATTCTGTTACCTGCAAATGGGGATAATGATCAGCTTGCTTCTTTGTGAAGTCCAGGTGCTGACAATATACTCAGCAGTATAGAGGATGAAAACAGCAGTGGATTAAAAATACATTAATTCATTGAGTAGAGGAACCAAAATGAAAACGTACTGATAGAAAATAACTGGTCTGGAAAATCCTTTGACATTTGACTATGGCAAAGGGAAAACCAGGACTCTGGCAGAGTTGGGGTGCTGGTTGATTCTTTTGTTTTTGGGTTTTTTTTTACAATGCCTATTATCTTGCACATAGAGACTTTTCATACACACTGAATATAGCACAGCATACAGCACAGTATTGTGATACATCTTTTTTCTAATTGGAACCTTTTTGATTTCAGAATGGTCGAGTCATCTGTATTTTTGGTTGGTAATAAACAGGATTTATGCCACATGAGGGAAGTTGGCTGGGATGAAGGACAGAAGCTGGCAATGGATAACAAGTGCCAATTCTGTGAACTGTCTGCAGCAGAGCATTATCAGGAAGTTGTGGCGATGTTCACGAAAGTCCTGAGGAATATCACTTCAAATTTCAAAGTGAAGGAAAAGAGACGACCAAGTGGATCAAAGTCAATGGCCAAGTTAATCAACAATATGTTTGGAAAGAGAAGGAAATCTGTGTAGAAGATGGTTAGTCTTGAAGTAGGAACAAGCTGAAATAATGGAGCAGAGGCAGCTCTTGGGATTCAGTGAATTTCCTCCAAAGGTTGGTATCTGGAGGAGTAAGACAGTAGAGACCAAAGGTGGGAGATAGTATGGTCAAGTGAATGGTCTAGACCTAGAAGACCTGACCTTCTGTTTCAAGTCCTACTCCAGATTTACTGTGTTTAGGGCTGTGCCACTTAAACCATAAGCTGCTCCAGAGGAGAGTTTGATTCTGTATTTATTCAACACTGACATGGTCTTGGGTAGAGCTTCTAGGTGCAGCTAAAGTACAAACAGTTATTCCACAGAATCACTTATTTGGAAAAGATCATTGAGTCCAAACATTTACCTGACACTGCCAAATCCACCACTAAACCATGTCCTTAAGTGTTCCATAATTTCTGGTAAACTCAGCCTTGCTGACCAAAATCTTACTTCAGAATTCTGAGAAGCAGCTGAGTTTTATGTGCAAGAACATTTGCACTGAAGAAAAGCAAAAAGCTGTAGCTGCATGTGATAATGTGTTTGCATTTCTCTGAAGGAAGGATGGCTTAGAGCCTTGTGTGCCTAACACCTACTGAAAGTCTTTTGAATTAAATGCTTGGTCACCATCTACAAAAGTTATTCACCTGCAAAGCTGCCTTGCAGAGGCACCAGAAGTAGGAAAGCAGATATATAAAGCAGTATTGTCTCCTGTTTCGGTATTTTATTTTTTTTTAATGAGTGATGAAAGAAAGTAGAGAAGGTTGGGAAGTGTGCGAACTGAAATGTTAGTGAAATGTTTGTCAGTGAACATTGGACTGTTTTGGCAAGGTCGGTATTTAGTGAAATAATTTTACAGCCAGGGACAGCATAAGGCCAGAGCTGATCTTTTTCACATCACAGTTTTTGTGAGCTTTAACAAAGTTTCGTTACCTGTAAGGTGGACGTGGCTGTTCAGCTTTAGATGGGAGCAGGAGCTTGGAAAGCACGTGGACTGGTAAAGAGCACGAGTTCTTTAGGATGTCTGCCTGGATTTAAAGGTCAGGCTGCTGGTAAGACCTGTGCTCACATGGAGTGTTTTTCCTAAGGACTGATGTCTTTACAACTAGTCATCACTGTGGTATTGAAATGCCACTAAGCACTATGTTAGCTACACTTTTCAAATGTGGATATTAAACATCAGATGGGTCCAAATGTGTTGTCACTTGACATTCAGAGCTCTTACTGTAGACAACTAAATAAGGACTTAGCCCAGCCTGTTTGAAAGTGCTGTGCTCATGCAGAAATTATGGAAAGGAAGAGAAGTGATCTGAAGGTGAATTACTGCCTCCTGCCCATTCCGGGGGACAGCTAGGATTCAGTCTTTGAAAGCTGCTGAGTTGAAGCCTACCTCTGCTCTGAAATTTTACCTGCATTGAAACTAGTAAGATTACTTTGATTTTTGAGTGTTCACCCCCATAAGGTGGCATAAGGAAGCTATATAATCTTAACATTACTGTTGTAAAATAATACTAAAGTAGGTTTTAATAAGTTTTGACAAAAGATCACTTTTTTTTTTTAAGGAAAAGATACTGTTTATTTCACTTGTTATAAGACTACAAATATTGGAATATAGTTCTCAGTTGGCAGGCACAGGGTTGCTTTATTTTTATGCAGATGCTGCTCTGCAGTATCAGGAGCAGTGTATTTAACTGTACTGTCCATATCTATGAAACTGAACTTGAAGACTACTCATGTACACCCTTCAGCTTTCCAGCACACATGGGATTCCAGAACGACTAATAGACTGTTGTAGCTGTATCTCACCAGTTCTGGCATTGCCAGATTTGAGAACTCTTATTTGTATTTACTGCTCCGGTACTAAATAAACTGGATATAAGATGGATGTACTGATGTGCTTTTTTTCCCCCCCTTTACTTCTATATAAAACTACAGACTTCTGTTTTGACTGCTGTAAAATGGAAGTACCATGCAGATCTGGAATTCAAATTAGAGAAAGTAAGTCTGGGAATCAGACACAACCTCTGGCTGTGATTCCTGAACATAGTGAAGAAGCCTTCAGGTACCTTTATGCAATGGAGAGTAGAGAACCTTTTAAAAACATTCTTTATCCTTTAAGAATCAGTCAAGACAGCTACAGAGAAGCTAATTAGTTTTGCTCGTACTAGTGGGAATGTGGACTTCCAGACAGGTGGAACCTGTAGCATACCCCATAGCCTTATTTCTCTTTTTGTCTAGATGGGGTAGTGTTGGAACAGAGAGTAGCTGTCTTCTGACCCGTGTGCTAGGCTGTGCTCACCTGGAAACCAGCTGAAACACAGGATGCATTTAGACTTGAGCATACCAAAACACCCACTATACACATATTTTGATGTTCTTAGCATCAGGATTTCGGTTGTCTTTTATTGCTGGTAAGTGCAGATGAGCAAGAGAGCCAAATTTTAAAGCATTCTCCCATTCTAAATCTATTTTATTAATGTTTTTTAAAAGTGAAGGCCTTTAGAAAAAAAAGACCAATAAAGACTGATATATCATGGCTGGGCTTCGCGAACGAAGATTTGGGAAGGCTTTATCCACATTTGTTACAGGCACGTTGGTGACTTATGAGGCCAATACGTGACAGACATATCCGGTTGCAAAAGGCACAACAGAAAGACTCCTTAGATGAAGTATTCAGCAAGACACGGTTCTTCCTGCGTTGCCTTTTCTCCTCGAGAGAGATCCTGCGTGTGTTCTCAAAGGCTTCCGCTGCGTTATAGATGCTGTGTCTCCAAGCCTCCCGATTTGAGGCCAGAGTGGACCAATTATGGTGATCAATATGGCCAAGGCTGAGATGTTGTTTCAGGGAGTCCTTGTATCTTTTCTTCGGGGCTCCTCTCTTGCGGCAGCCAGTGGCAAGTTCACCATAGAGCAAGATCTTAGGGAGGCGGTGGTCCTTCATCCTTGAGACGTGCCCTGCCCAACGCAGCTGTGTTCTCATCAGCATGGCCTCTACACTTGTGACTGCTGCTTGCTCAAGAACAGATGTATTGGTCACATAATCTGACCAGTGGATGTTTAAGATTGTACGGAGGCAGCGCTGATGGAAGCGTTCTAGGAGACGCAGGTGGTGGCGGTAGATGACCCATGATTCGGAACCATACAAGAGAGTAGACAGCACTATGGCTTTGTAAACACTGATCTTGGTGCTTTTCTTCAAGTGTTTATTACGCCATACTCTTTTGTGGAGTTTTCCGAAAGCACTGTATGCCTTTGCCAACCTGTTGTCTATCTCCCCGTCAATCTTGCCATCCGAGGAGATGAGGCTACCTAGGTAATTAAACTGTTGGACTGATTTGAGCTCTGATTCGCCAATGGTGATATGGGGATGATGGAAGACTTCCTGAGGTGCAGGTTGATGGAGAACTTCTGTCTTCTTTAGGCTGACTTCCAGCCCAAAGAGCTCAGCAGCATCTGCAAAGCAGGATGTTAAATGTTGCAGAGCTGCTTCTGTGTGGGCAACAAGGGCGGCATCATCAGCATAAAGCAGCTCCCGGACAAGATGGTTTAGGGTCTTGGTGTGGGCCTTCAGACGCCTTAGATTGAACAGGCTTCCATCAGTACGATATCGAATGTAGATACCGTCCTGATCGTCGAGGTCTGCTGTGGCCCTTTGGAGCATCATGCTAAAAAAGATTGTGAATAAGGTAGGAGCGAGAACGCAGCCTTGTTTCACACCATTCTTAATTAAAAAGGGCTCAGAAAGTGTGTTGCCATACCTGACTTGGCCGTGCTGATCCTCATGAAGTGAGATGATCATTTTAAGGAACTTGGGGGGACAACCTAAACGTTCCAAAATCTGCCATAGACCTTTTCTGCTCACAGTATCAAAAGCCTTGGTGAGGTCGACAAAGGTTACATAAAGACCTTTGTTCTGTTCCCTACATTTCTCTTGCAGTTGTCTGAGAACAAATACCATGTCTGTGGTGCTTCTGTTGGCTCTGAAACCACACTGACTTTCAGGTAGGATCCCTTCAGCTATAGTGGGTATTAGTCTGTTCAAGAGTATTCTTGCCAGGATTTTGCCAGCAATGGAGAGCAGAGTAATACCACGGTAGTTTGAGCAGTCAGATTTAATACCTTTCTTCTTATACAAAGTGATGATGACAGCATCACGAAGGTCTGATGGTAGTTCACCGAGCTCCCAGCAGCGCACCACAAACTCGTGAAATTTGGTGTGGAGTGCAAGGCCCCCATGTTTCCAGACTTCAGGTGGAATTCCATCAACCCCAGCTGCCTTGCCGATTTTTACCTGCTGTATGGCCTTGAGGGTTTCTTCTAAAGTGGGGGCTGTATCCAATTCATACTTTACTGGTTGTTGTGTGATGGACTGAATTGCTGAGTCTTGGACCACACGGTTGGTACTGAAAAGAGTTTGAAAGTGTTCAGACCATCGATTCAGAATGGAGGTTTTATCTGTTAGAAGCGTTTGGCCATCAGCACTGAGTAGAGGGCTTTGAACCTGGTATGTAGGCCCGTATGCTGTCTTCAAGGCTTCATAGAAACCTTTGTGATCACCCATATCTGCGCATAATTGAGTTTTTTCAGCTAGATCGATCCACCACTTGTTCTGGATGTCACGGAGTTTCTGTTGGAGCTTGCTGCATGCGAGACGAAAGGCTGTTTTTCTTGCGTGACAGGATGGCAGTGCAAGGTGTGCTTGGTGGGCGGTTCTCTTCTTCCTCAACAAGTCCTGGATTTCTTGATTGTTTTCGTCAAACCAGTCCTTGTTCTTCTTGAGGGAGAACCCTAAGGATTCTTCGGAGGATTGCAGAATGCTGTTTTTAATATGCTGCCAGGTAGTTTCAGGAGAGGAATCTGCAGAAACTGTGGAACGGTCTTCAAGCCTAGTTTGAAGGTTTGCCTGGAATCTCTCTCTTACTGTGGCTGATTGGAGATTGTTAACTTGGAGTTTTCTCCTTGTGATGTTGCCCATTTTGGGTTTGAATTTAAGATTGAAGCTGAGTTTGCAGCGCACAAGCCGATGGTCTGTCTGGCATTCTGCACTGGGCATCACGCGGGTATGGAGGACATCGCGAACATCTCTCCGTCGCACCAGGACATAATCGATGAGATGCCAATGCTTAGATCTGGGGTGCATCCAGGTTGTCTTCAGACTATCTTTCTGCTGAAAGATAGTATTAGTGATGGTGAGCTGTTGCTCTGCACAGAATTCTAGCAGGAGTCGACCATTATCGTTGCAGTTACCAACACCATGTTTGCCTAATATTCCTTTCCAGGCATCAAAATTCTTACCTACTCTGGCGTTGAAATCACCAAGGATAATGATCTTATCATCTGCGGGCACTTTTTGGGTAAGGTGGCGCAGGTCAGCATAAAATTTGTCCTTTTCGGCAGGGTCAGCTTGGAGAGTTGGGGCATATATACTAAAGAGGACGACGTGTTGGTTGTTGTGGAGTGGAAGGCGTAGGGAGATAATGCGGTCAGAGTGACCTGTTGGCAGATTTTCGAGTTTGGGAAGAATAGAGTTTTTGATCATGAAGCCGACACCTGAGAGATGTTTTTCGGTTCTGGGCTTACCTGACCAGAAGAGTGTGTAACCAGCACCATGTTCTCTGAGGCTTCCTTCCTCGTGAAGGCGAACTTCACTGAGGGCAGCTATGTCGATGTTGAGACGAGCCAGCTCATGGGCAATTAGGGCAGAACGCCGCTCAGGACGTCCACTATCCGTAGAATCAAGCATGGTTCTGATGTTCCAACATGCTATAGTTAATTTAGGTACACCTTTGGAGGCAGGTGCATGCCTTTGTCTTTTACTCTTTGTGCGACCGCATTTGAGGAAGATGCCCGTTGGTCTGCGGTTAACCAACCGGGTGAAAGTGGAGATGAGCTTTGTTTAGGCCACCTTTTCTAGGCCCCTCTCCGAGTGGAGCAAGCAGTGCTGTCCTTGAAAAGGCTGCTTGGTCGTTCAGGGTGCTGCCCCAAGAGACTGTCATCTCCGGTCAGTCTCAAATGACCAATATCCTGAACCGCCTGCATGCGGAGTTGAGTCTGCGGCTCCCAGTGCATCTTTCACCTGCCGTTTCGACCCTCGTCCGTCGCTACAGGACTTTTTGCATGTGGGTAAAGCCTTCAAGCCTGCGCAATGGATTTTTTAGGTGAGATGCAGTATGCGCGGAACTGAACCCACCCTTTAATCCTGAGGTTCATCTACCAGGGCCGAGCGAGCTTGGACGGTGGCAGCGAAATCCTCAGGACGTAGGTTTGGTTAGAGTGACCTTCTCTTAGATGGATGGCCTTACAGGGCTAAGCGAGCTCCATCTGCCCGGGTTTGAGATTAGAGTTGTCCTTCTCCTAGGATGACTGCCAGGAGGCTAACGAGCTCATCCTGCCCGTAGATTTATTGTATTTGGCCCTGCTGTTTTGACCTGTCTGGCATGGGCGGCCCTACCGAAGGCATGTACCATCGCCAGCATAGCCCAAAACCACACAGGGACATACAGGCTATGTTCCTGTTAGAATGGTTTGGGCAGGTTTTTGATTTTCTGTTTTACTATCACCTATTTATATACAGTCATAAGGAGATAAGGAGATACCCAGGAACAGCCCTTTGTCCTGCCCACCCTTTACAGGACGTAACAGAGCAGAGCAAACTTATCTGGAACATGCTGAACCTGGGCAGTCGCAGCAGATGAGCCAAAAACAAACAGAAAAACAAACTGACCAGGTGTTTTGGCCCTTGTACCCATCCAAGTCTGAGGTGCTTTTCAAGTTCCCAGCTTGGCTGGGACCCCCATCACTCTGAAGGAACCCCACTATTCTCCCTGACCATGTCCTTCCTCCACTGTGTTACCAGGTATTTGCAGGTGCACTGCACATCTGTTACATTTCATACAGGAGTGCCCTGCTTCCCCCCCCGTCAATTAGAAGCCCCCCATGGCCTGCTCGATACCCCTCCCCTCTCTTCCCCACTCCCTTCCCCGGAACCCCCCCTCCCCCTTCCCCCCAGACCTGAAACGGCAAACCTCTGTGTGCTCCGAGGCTGCTCTGTCCTCCTCCATAGGTGTGTAGCAAGTGCTGGCAAGGCTCCCCCACTTTCTCTCTCCCCTCTCCTGTTGAGACTGCACCTTGAGACTAAACCGCGCGCGCGGAGCGCGCGCGGCACACAACATGCCCTCCGACCCCGCGTGAGAGCAAGCCCCAGCCCCAAAGCCCGGCCCCCCCAGCCCCTGTACCTCTCCGGCACACAACATGCCCTCCGACCCCGCGTGAGAGCAAGCCCCAGCCCCAAAGCCCGGCCCCCCCCAGCCCCTGTACCTCTCCGGCACACAACATGCCCTCCGACCCCGCGTGAGAGCAAGCCCCAGCCCCAAAGCCCGGCCCCCCCAGCCCCTGTACCTCTCCGGCACACAACATGCCCTCCGACCCCGCGTGAGAGCAAGCCCCAGCCCCAAAGCCCGGCCCCCCCAGCCCCTGTACCTCTCCGGCACACAACATGCCCTCCGACCCCGCGTGAGAGCAAGCCCCAGCCCCAAAGCCCGGCCCCCCCAGCCCCTGTACCTCTCCGGCACACAACATGCCCTCCGACCCCGCGTGAGAGCAAGCCCCAGCCCCAAAGCCCGGCCCCCCCAGCCCCTGTACCTCTCCGGCACACAACATGCCCTCCGACCCCGCGTGAGAGCAAGCCCCAGCCCCAAAGCCCGGCCCCCCCAGCCCCTGTACCTCTCCGGCACACAACATGCCCTCCGACCCCGCGTGAGAGCAAGCCCCAGCCCCAAAGCCCGGCCCCCCCAGCCCCTGTACCTCTCCGGCACACAACATGCCCTCCGACCCCGCGTGAGAGCAAGCCCCAGCCTAAGACTGATATATACAAATATACATTTATACATATTTTGCTAAGTGCTCTTGGAGTTTTAATACTGAAGTTAACATGTTAACTGGTGAAGCCACATTGCAAACAAAAAATCAGCAAGAACCCTGCTTACATCACACAGTAAATGATGTAAGTGATGCTCACCCCTGACAGTGACATCACCTAGAGCATATCAAACTCACTGAAGAGTGTGGAAAGGCATCTATTTGTATTGCCACACATTGCTTCAGCTTACAACCCCATCCTTTCTCACCAAAAAATTTTGAAATTGCCATACAAGAGTTAAAAGTTTCTTGCTGTCATGCCTGGAAGTCCTTGCTTATATGAACTTTCTAGTTTCACTAGAATTTTGCCTGAGAAAGGCACTTGGAATTGATGCTTTCTTCCTGTCTTCAACTTGTTTTTACTTCAGAAACAGTGACATAAAAGCAAGGAGATTCTACTGAAGTATGAAGGTAATAGCCCCTGGCTCCCAAATGCTGTCTCTCAGAGAGGTTTCAGGGTTTTTTTAAGCAATTTCTCACTATAGTTTTGAAATAAACAGTCAAGACTATCACCACCTCAACTTCTTTTCCTGCTATTATGTCTGTGCATTAAACTCTCTTTTTTTAAATCCCACTATAGTCACATTCCCAACAGGGCAGAGGGGAAAACATCACAGGAAAGCTTAAAGCGTGATACTCCTGGAAAAAAAGGAAGAGTTAAGTGCAGTATTGAGTAGACCAACCAAGCAGTTTGTTTCTAATATATTTAAATCAGGATAACAATAAAAAGGGTGGATCAGAAGCTTTGATGCTGTGCTGTCCTCTGAAGACAAAAGTAACTACTATATTTCTTTTAGCCCATTGCTAGAAGCTGAATTCTGAAGTGATGGAAGGGAGAACATAGAAGTGCAAAGACCTTGTGAGTCATGTGGGGACTGTCTTGTTGCTTTCCTTTCTGTCTGACTACACTGCTTTGAAGAGGGAGCACCAGCAGATACTTGAAGATGTCTGATCCTGGCATTCTGTCCATCTCTGAGGCAAGACAGAGGGGTGAATGTTTTGGCGATGGCCCGAATAGTTCTGGTGTTTTCACTGACAGTCAGACCCAAATCATTCAGTGGTATTTTCAGAGGGTACACAGTAAAGAATAGGAACATGAATATCACCCAAAGCAAAACTAAAGTGCAATAAATATCCAAGAATATGTTAATTTTCCATCAGGATGCCTGTTGGAGCAGGTGCTTTAGGTTAGTGAAATTTTCATACTTTGCTTATGGATAGAGGAGCAAACTCCAGTTCTGATTAATAAGCTGGAAAAGAATCCCTACCTATCCCCTCTGAAGCAAGAAATACCCTAAATAAAAATAATAATAATCAAAAGAGGCAGACTACCAAACTACTGAATAATCCAGAGCACTATTAAACTGTATATTAAAAATGAACCCTCCACCTCCTATCCATAGGAACACAGGCCTCTTAATAGCCTTAACCTGCCCATGGGGAATAAAAACAAGGAGAAGCTAAATTTTGATGTGCTGTTCAGCAAGTTTGAAAAGCAAAGGCTTTGTTTACATGCCTAAAAGTGCACCTGAGCACCTAACTGTCAACATGTATTGTTTTAAAACTTTGATTTTTCCATAAAGAAGCAGTGCTGTAAATGCCAAAGTGTTCTGTTGTGTTGGTTTGTTTTTTTTTCTTTCCCTCCCACAATTGATATTATGTGAGACACGCAGACTATTCTGGGTAGAAAGTTATTTTTAAACAGACATTACTCTTTTCCAGAAACAGACTGTAAGTTTCTGTCGTCTTTTAATTGCTTCACAAAGTAAATTGAGTCCCTCTGGTTGTATAATTAATATCCACGTTTAGCCCTATCTACTTGACACGACTTGAGCCCTTTACTGCTCCATTCATTTTTTTAAGACTGGTTAGTCTTCAGATATGCACTTAATTACAGTTGAACTCTCTAAAACATCCTGAGTTTTTCCAGGGAGGCATCTAACAGTGCAGAGAAATACGTACCACAAGCAGGACAAGTGAACAGAGCTGTTACCATGGGGCTTCAGCCAAATGATCTAAGCACTTCTGTCCCCTCTGTTCATAATCAGCAGCAAAATGGTATCATATCTAAATTACATAATACATTTTACTGCTTGAAATAAATACAAAGGAAGCAGAAATTGAAAGATCTGACCTTAAAACGACAGGCATTTTGGTATCTAGTGAAGATTTTGTTTTTAATAGACGCAACTTTTAAAATAGGCTTCATGTAGGTTTTTGGTTGTGGTCGGCTTCGTGGCTTTTGGTTTGGTTTGGTTTATTTGTTTGTTTGGGTTTTTTGGTTGTTTTGTTGTGGTTTTTTTTGGGTTTTGTTTTTGGTTTTTTTTTTTTCCCCCTCCTAGAATAAACTTTATTTTAAAGATGCTGTGAGCCCCTGAAAGTTTAACCATCTTTTGGCGAGTGCCTTTTAAGAGTAACTCGCTGCGTAGCACTGAGAAACCCGACAGCTTTCCTGCTTCCAACATCTCCCTCTCGT
The DNA here is from genome assembly GCF_009829145.1 of Chiroxiphia lanceolata. NCBI lineage: Eukaryota > Metazoa > Chordata > Aves > Passeriformes > Pipridae > Chiroxiphia > Chiroxiphia lanceolata. The sequence goes on from NC_045641.1 coordinate 66,349,998, forward strand.
GGCGTTTTCCTTACATTTCATCCCTCTCTGAGCAGCGAAGCCTTCTGGCTTCTCCTCAGCCTGAAGCATCAACGTTAATAAATCCAAGAAAGCTGAGCACAAAGTACAGATGAAATCCATCCTGCCTTCCAGTACTATAAAGTTCTGCTGTCGATTATTCTGAGTTTAACAATGTGACATCTCATAGGCTTCGTTTGACAGTATCCTTATTAATAAAACTGCAGATGTTGATAAGGTTTTTCTCACAACTGACACTTCTGAGCTCAGCTGTTTCACTGAAATAAAGTTCAGCTATCTTGTCTAAGGCACTGAAAGGTTTCCTGTTAACATACTGTCCATGCATATTAATGTCCTCAAGAAGGGCTCAAAAGCTTCTATCATGTTCCCAGCTACACCTGTTGGTCTGATAAGAGGTTTGACCTCCACCTTGTCTTTTTACAGTTTCCTTGTAGATATTATCCCCAGAACATGATGGAGAGTCATGGCAGGGAGCTAAGGCAGAGCTAGTTAAGACTGTTTCTTCTCTTATCTGCAAGCTGTGGTGCAAGGTCAATCCTTACATGAGCAAGGTCACTTACTGGGAAGACTCCAAGGTTGGATTCACCCAGCCCAATACAGAGATCTACTTCTAGATTCCCATCTCAGCCAGATGCCTTTCTACCAAACAATTTGCTTCATCAGGGTGATGCCTCAAATAATGTAGATGAATCGCTCTCCAAAAGGCATTAAACTCACCACCACCTATAAAGGTAATTAGAGTTGGGGATCTCTAAAGTTAGGTGAGATGAATCATGTTCCAAATATGGCCTCCTGGGGCTCTTTGCCTGCTACTCTGTCCTTCATCTTCAGCACTACAGAGCCCATCTGTCCTACTTTACAAAGTCAATTGAGTCCCTATGGTTAGACAATTAACATCTAACTTGAGATGACCACTGGGTCATTTAATACTAAATTTATTTCATATGATTGATCAGAGTGCTGGGTTATATTTGATCCCTGCTGAACTTCACGAAACACCCTGAAATCCAACTGTCACAAGTTAAATTAATGGATGAACTGGAAATGAAGCTAAGTTAACTGAGTACTACCACAGACTGCTTCCAAGCTAGCTCATTTAAAACTAACTAGCAGACCTTGATGCTTCACTGCAGTCTACAGCAAAGCCATATTTTAAATGCTTGGCTATGGTAACTCCAAAAGCCTAAGGTGGAGCAGAAAGTTAAATCAGGTCTCGTGACTCCCAAGCTGGTGATTCAATTAATCGGTTGTTTTCTGACTTGGAAAATATGTTTCAGCAATTTGTGAGTGAGCAAAGCTATTAACTCACTTTGTGACTTGTTCTGATAGCAATTACCAGCCATATGGAATGAGCCAAGCTCATTACTTGCAAACAGCACAAAATCTCTGCATCACTTATGCCTTGATGTTATTGCATGTCCTCCTCTTTGCAACTGGAGGATTTTGCACCAAATGGCTCTAATCTTAAAATGTTTCATTAAATGGGAACTTTAACTATACAACAAAGTTGTTCATTGAGCTATTTCCTTTAGACCACTCGATGTGAGACCACAGTCACACCAGTTTCTCAACACATTCCCAGTACAACACCACAGTAGCCAAACAATAGTATGAGAAGCCCAGAAGTATGCATGTTCCTGATTCCCTTACTAGAAGTGCTAATCCTGGCCTCTGTATTATACTCTGAGACTTTTAAAATGAGTTTTAGGGGAAGGCAATGCACTTTGAAACTATACTTCCTCTTTCAAATTTGACTTACAGGTTCAGAAGGTGCTGGGGGAGAATGTACTGACAGGACAGTTCAGGAAAAGTTCAGTGGGTATCTAGGCTGGAATCTAAGCTGAAATCTTTCACTTTTCTCCCCTTTACACTGTTAAATTTGTAAACTATAACAGAAATTGCTTCATAGTTTCATCCATGTGAGATATCACCAGGGTAGCATCTTTTGCTTTGCAACAAGATGGCTGCGTGCAAAAAAAACTAATTTAAAAACAATCCTCATCTACAATAATGAGTACTAAAAATGTCTCTTGCTGACATATAGCTAGGCCTCATTCTTCAAATTCTCTGCCTGAGGAAGCCCTCTGAGTGAGCCTTCCTCCTTATTAACCACGAGTCACATAGGTAAAGCTACTTGTGTATAAGGGTTCTTATGATTGCTGGGCTGATCTAAATGGATGCACAATTATATGATTAAATACAACAACATTTTTTACTAACTACATATAATTTTGACTGTCACTCAGAATTCAATTGCATTAGATGATTCACTTAATGACTGAGGTAGTCTGGGATCTGTCCTATATAGACCTTAGGGAATACTGCAAATACTGAACTAAATCACATAACTTATCTTAAATGCAAATGGGAAAGCTTTACAAAGAAACTAATCTATACTCATCTTTTACTGTATTTGAAAGCTCCTTCTGTTTGCTTACACTTTGAATCTTTAATACAGATTTATAAACAAATACTGTTGTGCATGGGGCTGTATCTCTCTCTAGGTGTACAAGGTTCATGCAATCAGCCCTATGTTAAAAAAAAGGCCAGTATACACAAGTTTGTCCATCCTGAATAGTCCAGCCTGGCTTCACACAACAAGTTAAACTGATTTTTTCCCCATATAGCCTTTTAAACAGTGCCTCCAAAGAAATTTTGTCTGTACTGCTGCTGTAAATCTCTAGGAGTCACACCAGCTCTTCTCAGCTTAGCAAGTTACTCTTTCTCCTTTATGTTGTTTCCTCTCAGTCCAGCTTCAACCTCTGGATCTTATTGTGATGAATTTAGTAGCAGACTCTGATTACTAATACATAAAACAGGTATAGTACAGTTTATGATCATGCCCTGATCCGTTTTTGACATAGTGCACTATGTGTCTGGGGGGTGGGAGGGCATGGGAGAAACATTTCCCTCTCTCTTTTCTTTCCCTATGCACATGCAATAAATCTGCTCTGTTTTTGGAAATCCATGCTAACATATTCAAATACAGGTACACCCATACAGAGGTTCAATTAGGGCAATATATACAGCACTTCAAATGTGTGTATGAGCACTTGTCAGGCACAACCCACAGGATGAATAGCTAACACAGACCATCTGTTGGAACTCCTGCATTTCCAGTTTGGCCACAGAGTACAGGCACCTACATGCAGAACAGGAGAGAGAGAGATGCTGCTCTAAGAGAATTTGTGATGATTGTTCCTAAGAGGACACCATAGCTAGCAACATTCCTCCCTGCTATTAACAGGTATTTTTATTTCCTGCTACCCCAAACAGAAGGACTGGTTTTGCACCAATTGGTTTGTTTTGCTAACTAGGTGATGGTTTGTGACAAAATTGCTGTCCAGGTAACACAGACATATTCCACACAGGCCCTTTTGAGAGTCATGTGAAAACTGACCTAAGCTAAATTTTTAATGAGCAGGTTAGGAACTGGAAGCAGTCCAGTCCAGTCTCACCTGTACTCTTCACAGCAAGTGGGCACTCCCAGGACTGGGAGAACATGCTGATAAATAAAGCACTTGTCTCATTGGCTTTGCCACGCTATTCTGAATGTGCCACTTCTCCAGATCCACAGAGCTACCTTGTACCTTTGGAAGGAACGTGCACAGAACCTGTGGTCCAAACCCTCTTTTTCCCCACTGAACTCCCTCCCTTTGCCCAGCTGACTAGAGGAAATGCAAGCCTCTGTTTTTAATTTGATTAAACTCGGGGTTAAATTCTGCTTGCTGTTACTCTGGAACAAACACGGAATGACTCCAGGTTTACAGTGGTACAAGTGAGAACTAAATTATGCCCTGAAAATTCATTTAAAAATCTTTCAGATGCTTAAACAGATGGATAAATCAAGCACAGATTCTCAGGTCAACCTCTACCAGAAGGCATCTCTCATCTGACTTACGGTGGAAGTAAGATGCTGTGATAGCAGCTAACAATAGAAAGGGAGTTACAGTAAGGGCGGGGAATATTTTTCCTTACCAAATTCACTTGATTTAATACAAGGCTTGAGAAATTAATGGTGGCTTTGAGTGATACCTGTATGTTTTATAGGTTTATAAATTGATTGTAGTAAAATCTTATACATCCTATATCACTAGGTATTGTTTCAGCCTATTACAGGAGATATCTATCTAGAGTTGACTGAATTGTATTAATCTGATCCTAGTTTAATGATGCCTTAACATTTTTATGGGAGAATTTAATGTTTGCAATATCCATGTTCCTTATTTGAAAGTGTGACTTATAGGTTCTCATCTTCCTTAAATTATGAAATCCTTCAGCTAATAAAGGAAAATGATTATGGTTTGCAAAAAAGGCAAAGTCATTTAACAATCCATATAACTGTCTATTGTAGGTCTTTGCATAATAATTGTAATTTAGCTATTAGGAGTTCTAAAGGCAGTTATCAGTCATATGCCGCAATTCTGAGGAATAAGTGAAAACTCAAATTATTTAAGGGCTTTGTACTTTCCAAAGGGAGAAAAAAAAACCAACAGAAATCAATAATACTTTTAGTAATGAAAAAAAATGTTCTACTGAAATAACCAGTTGTTGATGGCAATTTTTCTAACTATCCAATATTAAAATCTTCAGCTTTCCCCCATTTCACTGTCATAAAATGATTGTCATTTTATGCAGATACTTCTGTGAGCAAGGAAAGCCAAGCTAGGAATTGAACCTGCAATTCTTGATGCCCTGAACCTGAAATTCTTGATTTCTCATTTTCACCCTAGGTATTTGAAAAGAGGTGAGTAAAGAAATCAAGAGGGACTGCAAACCTGGAGAATATTTGTTTTTCAGTTTGAAATGACTATCTGAAGCTGGCTTTTTATCTAGGATATATCTCGAGTATTTCCTTCACAGATGATGAATCTGCACACTTGAATCCAGCTTAGCTAACTGCATATGCTTTCATATTTCTTGCAAAATGTTCAAGTCTCTGCAGTTGTAAGATTTTCTTTTAAGATCCCAGCCCTCCTTCCTTCAGCTCCCAGCTGTCCCCAGGAAGAGCTGTACCAGGGGGGTAGACACCTGTATGAGGTGGCCACCTTCACCTCAGTCCCTGTGAAGATTATGTGACAAGTCTCCCTAGAAGACATTTCCAGACACGAAAAGGAAAAGAACATGAATAGAAACACTCAGTTTTTAACACAAGTTAAAAATTGTTCCTGATCAACGCGATCACTTTCTGTGGTGAAACCTGTGTCTGTGTGGATGCAGGCCGAGCAGTGGATGCAATTCACTGTGAGTTTTGCAAGGTTTTGACACAGTCAAAAGCACATTGGAGAGAGAGGCTGTACAGGAGGACTCTGGATGGTCAGTCTCAGAGGATAGTGCTCATTGGTTCTAAGTCTGACTGAGTCTGGTTTCTACAGGCATTTGTCAGGGGCTGATAGTGGCACTGACACTATATAACATCATCATTGATGGCCCCTGCAACAGGAGAGAACCCACCCTGAGCAAGCCTGACCCCTGAAAAGAGAGAACCCCGAGGGCTGGGCTAACAGGGAGCCCCAAGAGTTCAGCAGCACAAATGCTACAGCTGGGATGCAATAGCTCCCTACAACAGGCTGGGCTGAGGACTGTGCAGGTGAGAGGGCAGCTCTGCAGGAAAGAGGTTGGTTGTCCTGGTGGACAAGTTGAAAGTGAGTCAATGGTATGTTCTTGTCACTATGAATTCCAACTGCATCCTGGACTGTGTTAGTGAGAACAGAGCTGATTAAGGAGAGAGCAGGTTGCCCTCTAGTTGGCACTTGTGTGGCTGCTTCTGGAAGACTGTGCACTTTCTGTCCCTTCAGTGCAAGAGGAACAGGCTGGAGTTAGTTCAACACAGGGCTATGAAGATGATTAATAAAGGCACACAACATGTGAGTAGAGGCTGAGAGAAATGGGTTTATTCAGCCTGGAGAAGAGAAGGGTGAGGTGGGATTTTATTGCCCATTTCAACTACTAGGGTAGCTGAACAGCCTCTTCTCAGAGATGCACAGCAAAAGGACTTGGGTCAATTAATACAAGTGATAGTAAGGAAAATTACAACTGGATATAAGGAAATAATTTGATTATGGTTTAAACCTTGAAACAAATTTTCCAGAAAGGTTGTGGAACCTCTGTCCGTGGAGATGTTTAAAACTTGACTGAAAAATGCTCTGAGCAACCTGGTCTAGTGGAAGATGTCTCTGTCCATGGCAGGGGGGTTAGAACTGGATGATCTTTAAGGTCCCTGGCAACCTAAGCCATTCCATGATTCTGAAGTTAGCCTCAGCTGGGGCAGGGATTGGACTAGATGACTTTCATCTCTCCTGTCCAATTTTATGATTCTGTTACATACATCCTCTTCCTTTGCTCACCTCTCAGAGCTGCAGTGGGGACAGCACAGCTTCCAAGCTACTGGGAAGTTTCTGCCTATCTAAAAGAGAGCCAGTGAGCTAGAAGGATGCTTTCTTTGGACTACCTGGTTGGACAATGCTAACCATCATTGCCAAGTCGTTATGAATAGTCATAGAGACGTGCCTGGCCATATGGTGGCTACAAACTTCTTCCTCTTCCTTGCAATATCCTGTTGTAAGGATATTTATAAAGAATTTCAGTGGACTCTCAATGGAAGTTAAGATGACCAGATGAAAATTATCTAAATAAATATTTCCTAAAACAGTACAAAAATAAGAATAGCTGGAATACCTGTTTTTACATAATGTTCAAAATCCAGTGTGATGGGATAACTCTGCCTTCACTTCAGCTCTGACATTTGTCATCCAAACACAGTCTTGCCCCACTCCATTTACATTTGGCATACAGCATATTTTTTGTAGCAGACTCAGAGGTCAAGACACAAAATTGACAAATGTGCCAGGTACAGAGCTAGTAACAGGCACTGCAGCATGCAATATATAGAATGAATGCAAATCTTGACATTCACCACCTACCTATAACACAAAACATGTTATAGGTCTAACAGACCCAAATATAGTCCAACAAAGACATACTTTGAGAACCTCCTTTACACCCTGTATTTACTGTAGTGCTGACTATTTGTTGTCAGTAAATGCTGACCACCTTGCACACCAATTGATTTCTGTAATGACAGGATCCATTCTTTAGCAGGATCTGCAGAACATGCTGAGAAAACAAGTGGTAATGGCCTGACAGAAAATGCATTACTTCTTTGAATTGCTCATCTTTAATTCACTTAAAATAGGTGTAAAACACACAGGCAAGTTAAAATGAAAGAGATGCCAGGTTATTAAGGTGAAGGAAAAAAAAAAGCTCTTTTCATGCATCCTGTGGATTTTAACTCCTTTGAGAAAGGTGGCTTTGATGAGTCAATTAGTTCCTTGCCTCTTAAGAATTATTTCACTTATTGTTACAAAAGAGCCTGATCTATCTCTTTCAGTGGATATTCTCTGCTTACATCAAATCCAGAAATGCCTTTCGTAAAAGTGTTCTGGATGTTGTTTGTCCTTAAGAAAGCCAGAGCATTAACAACAAAAAACCCCCAAAGAACAGAAAACATTTTACTTTGAAATTAACATTTAAACTATTTAAAAGAAACAGTTAACGCTGTCTGTGTGAGTATTAAGAAATAAAACAGTTTCATGCCTTTGATAAAAGCATGATTACAGTTTAAAAAGAAAAAAGGGCTCTTAAAATGTCACATTTCTATTCAGAAAAAGCACTCCCGGTGACTTCTTAAAGCATATCAGCCCTTGCTGCTTCAAAAGCAGGATCCTTTTGTAGGATCCTCAGACAATTTAAAATGACATGGAGTTCTCAAGTCCCCAGTATATGTGACAAGGACACAGACAGGCACTTCCACCCACCACTCGTTTCTGAGAGGAGTCTTCCAAATTGTCCTTTGCTGTACTCATTTTTCACAAGCCTCTGTTCACCTGCATTATTCTTGTTGCTTTGAATCTCATTTTTTCCCCTCTCAGATGACTAACAGCAGTATTGCCAGCAAAGATGTCAGCACTAAAGAAATTATTGGTGGTGCAACATCTAGAGAAAGTGTTATGTGAGGTTTAGGTGGGGAGAGACTCAATCCCAAGGTGCTGGAATCACTTTCTCTTAACTGGTATAAAGGTGCTGTGCCTTGGCTTGCACAATCTCAGGTTCAGTGAAGGTTCAGAAAGAACCACTGTCTTTCCTTCAGCTTTATGGAAAACTATATCTGGGTTTCAGTTGGGCTTTCCATTAGTAAGCACTGAGTAATTAAGGTTAAATAATGTTCATAGTTATTTTTACCTTATTTACAGCATAATAAGTAGAGAGTGCTGCTGAATGCACATCTTACAACCCAACTGTTCTCTGATTTAGGCTAATATAATACACCACTGGAGGCTGATTACTTCAGATAGTTAAGCCATAAAGCTCCATTTAAATATGACTAGTAAGAAACTGGGCTATTAATAATAATTATTGCAAATGTCACTGATTTCAGATTATAAAACTTAATAGCCTATCACCATTAAACATGTGCTCTCCATAATTACAGTGTGTACCAACTTGTTCTTGATTCTGTCTTTGTGAATCACTTCTCTCTTTTCAAAGCTCTTCTTTAAGGAAGAAAACAAGTGTTTTCCACACAGCTGGGGAGAGGTTGAAGGGAAGAACCCTTTTTCTGTTCAGGGCTTGGGACAGAAACAGAAGTCTAAATAGTTTCCTCATTGTAAATATCTGTGTTAAGCCTTGACGTGTTGTTTTTCTTTTTCGGACAAGATTTACAAAGCAAAGCATAAAGCGTTTTATGAAAGATGTTTTGGTCAGTTCTTGTGATTCTATAGTCTGAACTTAAGTGACAGGCTTTTAAAGCTGGATAGCCTGAGAATGTAGGATGGATATGGCATCTGGGCTACATTTCGTTTCAAATCCCAGCAAAAAGGAATGTGTAATTGGCCTGATCAGGTCCTGTCAACTGACCCTTTCTCTTCTTCCTAATTTTTGCTTCCAGTTTCCTCTAAGTTTCACAGATGGGTAGGTAAAGGTGAGCCAAAATAAAACATGAGAATGTTAAACTATGGACTCAGTGCTCATCCTAATTTCAAGCTTATAACAGTTCTTGCAAGAACAAAAAGTTACGAAAGGAAGATTTTGTTTTTCTGTTTTCTGACTATTTACAGAAGAAATAGCTAGAAGCTCTAGCAATGGGCAGAGAAAGAGAGGTGGTAAGTATACATTAGCTGTTGGACTGTGCATCCAGGTTCTGGAAATCAGAAAACACAGATTCTATATAAAAAGATAAGTGTTTCAGAAATTCCTGACTTCATGGAAGTCCAACACTTTTCGAGTGACTAAGTACTTTGTGAAAAGGGGATTAGCTGCTATGAAAACCTCTTGCAGTGAATCCCTTCCAGCTATATGCCTCAGTTTCTTATTTTGCAAAATTTCTGTGCTACTTAAAATGTTTCCTTAAACAAGGCTTGGAAACATTTGGCTCACAACACACCTCATGTATACGAACAGTTGCCATATTATTGCTCACAAAATTGGCAAGTTGTTTGTATAAAATAAATGAGGCTCAAAATTATACTATAAAGACAGAAATACCTAAAGCCATAGTGACATTTTAACATGGAGCAGATGCCTTGCCTAGGAGCAAAGCATCTAGAAATCAATCTGAGGGGCCTTTAAGTAAATAGCTGAGTTTGTCAATTTAGAACATTAGTGCACCTAGCAAATCATAGCTGCTAATGTCAACATATCATCCTGGTGCAGGGGATATACAACAATAAATGAGATGGTAAATATTTTCTGAGGAGAGGTCAATATTTGCTATGCTTGAAGCTGTTTAATTCCTCAAATCCATTAATGCTTAAATGGCCAGAATACAGAGGTGCTCTAAAGCCCTTGCAGCTTCCTGCTAACTTTGGATGGAGCTTGGGTACAGAGCACCTTGCAGGAGGAGTCAACCTATCTGATACTACATGCAGACCTCTATAAATCAAAGTTACCAATAACTTTTAAAATTAACCCCATGTAGAAAGGCTGAACACATGACCTGGGAACCATTTCTGATCTCTTTTGGGGGTTTACGTACAGTCACAATTGATTTTGTGGTGGTCAGTGTCCATCCACAGGGAAGAATCTTACTTCAATATAAATGATGAATTGTTGTTTGGGATTTTTTTGCTGGTTTCGGGGCTTTCCATGGGTGCGGAGGTTCTTGGGGGGCTTTGGTTTTTGGGGTTTTTTTAGAGGTTATCTTTAAAATTCCTGCCTGTAGTAAATTATATGCAATTGAAACAGAAACTGTGACTAGATTATCTGGATAGGAATATGTGACATCTTGCCTTTTAGGATGTTTTGTGGGGTTAGAGAAAGTACTATCACCAGTATTGAAAGAATAGAACTTCCAGGAAACTGAGATCACTTACTTTGATGAGAAAGAACAAGTTTTTTGCAGGCCACATTTACAAATTCATGAATTCATATCCAAATATCAATCACCTCAAATTATCAGTATGCTCCTATTACAAGCATAAACCCATGTCCTTTTTATAATCTACAGCAATGTGTTATATTAGCAAAAGGAATTCAGTTTTACAGATTTGGTTTTTTTCAGGTAGTTTTCTTTTCCCATCCCAATACAGTTACCAATAATAAAAAGATATAAAAAGTCAGCAGTTATACCCAGGTAGTAACTCAGATCTTGAAAGAACTGGTGATACAACTTCTTCGTGTCAACTTTTTCGGGGGAGGCAAACTGGCAGCAGGGGTTGCAAACTGATATGTGGTTTGCTACGCTTTGCAGGAGACTCGATTTGCCAAAGCACCAAACGCTCGTCCTCTGAAAAATCTGTCTCAGACTGCATAATCATTATCTCCAGTAACTTTAGAAAAAATACAGCTCAGTGTCATATATGAAAGTCCAATCTAAAACTTGTCATGTTTTCATACGTTCACTTGCCAACCATCCACTCGGTCCCGCTATTTTCTTCTGAGTTATTCTCCTCGCCAGCGAACACCACCAGTCGTGTTGGGTAACACCACAGGATATATTTCTGACTGATTAAGGGCAGACATGACTTATGGGAAGGGAGATGAGCAGACTCCTGTGGGCTGGTACGATGTGCCAGTTTTGTCACTTCTAGTTGTTGGTGTGTTATAACTCAGACTTCCCATGAGAACTCAGAAAATGTTAATACTCAGTCCAACAGCTCAACGCCGTAATCTCCTCAGAGAAGTAAACAAATTAAACTGAAACAGAGAGAGACTGACCTTGGATAAAGTTGCTTCAGCAACCTGTGCTGCATTTTATTCCCAACCTGAGCTGCCTTGCTTGTCCTTTTTCTGGCGGCCCAGGGTCCAGAGCTCAGCTCGAGCCTCCAGCTGTAGGGATGGTGCAAGGAGTAACAGGTGACATTAAGGTCCTGCACATAAAGAGCTTCACAAACACCCTTCCTCTACTGTTTCAATACAGCTTTATCAAAGCAGGAGCAAAACTCTAACAGAACATAAGCACAGTAATATTGAGGCACCGAATTTACAAATGTGTCTAGAGATGGAAAGAGGATTTGGGACCAAGGAAATGAAGGTGCCTGAACAGAAAAGGGACAAGACACAACACTTAAGATGGTTGCCTTTGTAAAATTCTTCATTGAGCCTTAATGTCCACAAAAATATCAGTAGAATTATTCCTTTCATTGTCCAAGCAGGACTGCTTATACTGTCTCACAGTAACTTAAATTCTGTGCTAAAAACCTTGTCTCTGCTTAAGTCAACCACTTGAGACAAACTTGTTTTTAAATACAAATCTGACTGACCATCTTCAATTGTTTTCAAATAAATTAAATTTATTTTCTGCTGTCAGCAACCACCCCATACATGCTGCTCCTGATCAATCTTTTTCTTCTACCTCCAGTTATATATAACTTGATATCCACAAACTTTTTTTTTACCCCTTTAACAAACTGTTTCTGGGAAACAGGTCCTGCAGTTAGGATATTTTTCTCTCTCTTTTTGACAGGCCTATACATGAAGATAAGAACCCTGTTGGGATGCTGAATAGCCTACTTGTGTACGATGTTGCTCTAAACATATGGCTCTAAAATTCAGAAGAGATACATCATTGGTGAAGTCCAGATAATTGATTCATAAGTCAGCTGCATCAGGCAGGTTTTTTGATGGTATCTTTATAAATAGGTTGGTGCTTTCAAAGTGCCTGATGGTATCTCTCATATTGACATGAAAGGCATTTGGAGGTTGGAATATGCTAGTTATACAACTTGTATTCTTGGTGCAGTTCATGGGAGCTATCAGCTTCTCAGAACACTACTACAAATATTTGAATAAATATCTTTTGTATATTTATACTTCCCAGTATTTCATCTTTCGGTCTTTTTAGCAACTTACTGAGTTTTTAAAAGTAATTTTGAGTTCTGCACTTCCACATTGTAAAGAAAAAGTATGGTTATTCTGCAAAACTGACACGAATACACCGAGTTCATGACTTAAAATCGACAAAACACAGTTCAGTTCAGAAGTGTGCCTTTCAGTCTCTTATTTTCAAAACCACCAAAACCAGATCACTAAGTCCTTCAGAAACAGTAGGTGAGTGGACCCAGGCATTTCCTACTCAGTGAAATTTTGGGCCAAGTGTAGAGACAAAAAAGCCAACAACACACAAACATTTGATGTGCTTCACTCCAAGCAACCCACGTGACTTGGTTTACAAACTTTAAAAGTGAGAGCAAGATCAGCAGCTGACAGAATCCCCTGAACTTACAGGAGGAAACACCTTCCAGGACCTGTGTGTGCAATGCCCACAGGCTACTTTGAAAACCTCCTAATCTGCAATTTTCATTTTAAAAGAGGGAATGCCATTGGTAAAACTGATAAGGATATTCTTCCTTCTCCTTAAATGTAAGTGTTTAAATATTGATCACTTTTATATTCTCTATCTGCTGTATATACATTTGCCCACATATATGGCATAAGTATATTGAAACTGCCCCATGTCGTAACAGAAACAAAGAATTAAAGAGAAGAGGAGCTAATAAAAATGAGGTATATCCACATCTCTTAGGTTGATTAACCGAAAAAATGCACATCTTTTTAAAAAATAGATGTTATTCCCTAGATATCCTGGCTACTCACATTACATACATCATGTCAATGACATTTTCAATTACTCCGTGACATAAATAAAATGAAAGAGTATCTGGTACACGCTGGGACATCTCACCTAACACTTTTCACGCATGCAAATGCTCACTACTACTTTGAATTGTTTAACTATGGTGAACTCTGAATATAGACATAACATAAACAAACAATTCACAAGTCCAGAGGACTGATTAGTCTCTCGCTAACAATCTCTCCTAACTGTGTGCTGGAACATCCCCATGGACACCCATGGACACCACCAGAACAGCACTCTGAACATTTACAGAAGCTACATGTGATGAAAATCACTGGTCAAAGGCCTAGTGGTGTCAAACTCTTCCCAGGTTAAGAGTTTTGTGGTGCTGTGGGACAACCTCAGCAAGTTCCTCAGGTGGGCTGTACATATCTCCTTCGTTATCGTGCATGAGCTATACAGGCCATATGTGTTCAGCACTCTGAGGTAAGCCACAGAGATGTTTTATTAATTAAAGTGGGCACTGCATTTTGCACAATAAATGGCCAGCAATTTCACCAAGGGTGACTTACAAAGAGGTTCAGCTGCTATGTTTATAAATACATATATATATGTATGTAAAAAATATGTATGGAAGGGATCTTAAAGATCATCTTGTTCCAACTCCCCTACACATTCCACTTCCAGGTTGCCTCAAGCCCCATCCAATCTGGCCTTGAACACTTCCAGGGATGGGGCAGCCACAACTTCTCTGGGCAACCTGTGCCAGGGCCTCACCACTCTCACAGTAAAGAATTTCTTCCTAATGTCTAATCTAAACCTACTCTCTTTCAGTTTGAAGCCATTCCCCCTCATCCTGTCACTACGTGACCTTGTAAATAACCCCCCTCCATCCTTCTTGTGCTAAGGGGGAGGCCCCCTTCAGGTACTGAAAGGAATTTTTTTTTTAAATCATGCTGGTTCCTCCTCTTTCTTCCCCTCTTCAGCCTCTTCATCTTGGGACCCAACAACAGAGGGAGTGGAAGAGGAGGAGAGAGCATGTCATCCCCCCTCCTTCTCCAGGAAAGGGGGTGAGTACTTCGGCCATATCCCCTGCGTCTCCTCAGAGCCACAGCTCCACTTCTGCACATCCAGAAGCTGCCAAAACCACCCACCACTGCTGTAACCCACAGCCCAACTCACCCGTCCTTGGCGTTACAATAAGGGCCAAGAATTTTATTGCTCCTAATAGAATGAAAATATGGTTTTAAATGAACAAACATGCCCGTGGGTTGCCATTCTGACACTCCAGAGTTAATATTTCACCTCATTAATCTGCCTGTTTTTCTAATTTAGAGTTGCAGAGAGTATGTTTCAGCAGGATAAAAGTTCATTTTTCAGTATATTTATAAAAGGAGCCTATAAAGCAAGCTCAACACTGCTGCACCAAAACTACAGAGGCTAAAACATCTTGTGTTTTACTGTGTTTCTATTTTCCGTACACAGTAGTGTCCAGACACAGAAACAAACACGCTCACACAGAGGTAAACATCTCTCTGAACAGCCTCTTACTTGCTCTCCTAGCTTGCATTTTTAATAAACATAGAAAAACACATGACTTTTAACTCAAGAGTATCGATGTAATTATTGAAATCTTTTCACAATAAACTGAAATGAAACCACTTGTGATGCGCAGAGCAAACCGCTTCAAGTGTCAGTTCCCATTTCCACATGAGTTTAGGAGCAGTAAGAGGGGGCACATGCTCTGGCCACTTGTGCTGTAAAAGGCTCTGGAGTGGGCTCTTACCACATGCTCCCAAAGGCTTCCCAAAGTGTCAGTATGGGAGCTGTTTTCCCCTGCAATTATCGAAACCGAATCTTTCTGGTTCAGCTTCCCATCTGGGAAGGGTCAAAATCTGCTTTGGGCAATCTGGTCTAGTGGAAGGTCTCCCTGCCCATGACAGGGTGGCTGAAATTGGATGATCTTTAGCGTCCCTTCCAACCCAAATCATCCTATGCTTCTAGGATAAAACAGAAGGACTGTTGCCATGCTCTACACTGGAGAGGGATGGAGAGCAACACCAAACACTCTGCTGTTCACAACAAGCAGGTGCCTTTGTTTGTGACCTGAAATTCTTTCCCCCTCCCTTGCAAACACTTCAGAAGTAAGTCTGTCTCTTCAAACCTCCACTTAAAAGGATTATCTGCAGAGCTGAAGGCAGGCAGCAGAGCTGAGCCCCAGCATTCAGCTTCCCCAGCAGGGGGGTGAGAGCCAGCATAGCAGAGGACTTAAGCAGACTCTCCATTTTGACAGAAACAATAAAGAGAAGTAAGGCAGAGACAGAAATTTTATTTACGAAGATCAGGACTAGATGTGAAGTTATCTAAATAAGAATAGGCAGCTGAAGAAAATAAGAAAATAAGAAGAAAATAAGGACAGACCAGAAGTTTGTCAAGATTTAGGCCTCCTCTGCAGTGTGAGTTTACATCTTTTGTGTCATTTGCCCCACTAAGACTGCTGAATGGTGCAAAGGACAGTATATTATTCTCCTGTTTCATCAGTGTCTCATAGATTATTCTTTTCTGTAACAGTTGTTGCCCATTAATTCAAAAATATTTCAAACCAAATTCAACCAGCACATCCTTAGCCACCCCAAAACCCTAAACAAGGGGATAGTTCCAAATCTAGATGAAGTCCCATGGAGTGACCCCGGTGGAGAAGAGTAGGTAGGCTACATTAAAGTTGTGTGTGCTACTGCTTTCTCATCTGCCTCTAATAATCCCAGTTACACATCTGCCACACGCTGCTTCGTTCTGCAGCATCAAGGCAGAGTAGAACAACTGCTTCCCAAAAAAAAGTGCTGTCAGCCAACATCCAGGCAGATCATCTGACTGGTCTCCAGACTCCAGATTGAGTCGTCAAACTCAGATCTCTGATGGGGGAAAAAAATTAAGGGTAAATGAGATGTATGTCGTAGTGGGGGTTTTGCACACAGCAACAAACAGTCCTTTTCTTTTGGACAACTCATAAGAGGTTAATCATCTGACCTCCTCTGTCTATTCAGAGGTCAAATTTCTTCTGCCTTCCAACCTTCCCTCCATTCTTTCTCTGGTCCCTCAGACCCTGAGATCCTGAGCTGTTGTCTCACCTCATCGAAAGAAGAGGAAATCTTTCCCCTTTCTTTCAATGTTGTTACTATCAGAATGGTGGCATTCACTATCTTTTGGATCTGTTTGTTAGTGTCTTGCTCAGCCAGGGCCCCCAGGGATACACACTGTTATCTCTGTGGTATCTGTGTATCTCGTCTGAATTCACGTATCTTGAATTACCTGAGTTCCTGTGTCAAACTTTTAACTACAGCATCCAAAGGGCTGGAAACCCTTTCGGTCACTAAGACTCAAATTTGTCCTTGGGGTATCCCTCTGCTTTTTACAGTTACTTTATGGTGCATTCTAGCCCATGTAATTCTTCTACTCTCTCCATCACCCTCTTTAGGAATTAAAATCAAAGTATCATATACAGGTGGAAGGCAATTCCAACTTTCTTTCTGCCCCGCTCTGGAGAAGGGTTCAAAGCTGGAAAAAGTCTCATGAAAACAGAGACAAACTAGGTCACTGACAACCAAGACTCAATCTGGGCTCAATTGATTACATCCCATGAGTTTGACGTGCCCCTGCTACAGCTGTGATTTATGGAGGCACACATTTTTTCTTCTCCGTACCTTATCGTACTTCTAGGACTACATTACAATACCTGAGTGCCTCACAGTCTATAATGCATTTAATCCTAATGACATCTCTGTGAGGGATGGAGGTGCCATAATTTTCATTTCATAGATGGGTAACTGGAGCACATTACAGACTATGCTCTTGTCTAGGAGTTTTATTGGCAGGTAAGGTTCCAGGTGGAGACTTCTACGGCAGAATAAGGATATCCACAGAGAGGATATCAGTGTTAAGTATATTAGAAAATTCCTCAGTGCAGCCACTACCCTCAATAACATCCACAGTTTTCCAAGGAAAGCAATAGATTAGAACCTCTAACATTCTGGTCTGGCACTTTTTCGGTGCCTGACTCCTAAGCCATCCTTCCTCTTATATATTATAGCATCCATGAAGCCAGGTGACATAGGATCTCTTCAAAGCATACATGCCACAGCACAGGAGAAAGCTGGTGTGTCTCAGTACTGTCGAGGCAGCAGGGATCCTTTCACCCCTGCCTCCTTTCCTGTCTCTGCATGTGTGTCTGACACAGCAGCACTCACAGCTCTCCTCTGTGAGGAACAGGAGCTGGGCTACTGCACTCTTGAGGTTTATTGTTGTTATTCTGCTGGTTTGAAATAGCCTGGACACTCGTGGTTCTTCTTTTTTGGGAATTTTGATACACATAGACAGTGGCAAAGGAGTCCTCTAAAATCTAAAAGGTTGATATTTGGAATCTTCTTTTGTCATGCAAAAAAATATTGTAGTATTGAGAAAAATTACATAGGAAAAAAGAGTTTTCCAAAATGCCTAGTTTACAAAGTCTTATTATATCTGAATGACTGATGGCCTTAACTTCAGGCTGCTAAA
Source organism: Chiroxiphia lanceolata (assembly GCF_009829145.1). Lineage (NCBI taxonomy): Eukaryota > Metazoa > Chordata > Aves > Passeriformes > Pipridae > Chiroxiphia > Chiroxiphia lanceolata. Next base: position 66,367,642 of record NC_045641.1, read on the forward strand.
CCCTGAAGAGGACCTGGGTCTCAGGCAACTGCTCATTCAAAGGGTGGTCCCTTTAGTCCCATTACAATGTACTGTTGTTCTTCTCTGCTGGCAGGTATTCCCCTACTCTGGTCCAAACCAGATTTGTACCTTGGCCAGAGACAGGGAAAATCTTCAAAGCTAATAATGCTGGCATTAGCCCTTCATAATCCTTCTCAGTATGAATATTACATTTGCTGTTTTCCAGTCAGATGGTACCACTGTTGGCTCAAATGGTTTATTAAAACTGTTTTCTACTGGATCTGCTTAGTCATGCACCATTTCCTGTAAAATTTTGGGATGGAGATTATCTAGTCCTATATATTATCTAGTCCTAACCTGATATTATTTTATTCTCTTCTAACCCAGACATATGCATTTCTGTTTCAGGCCCTCATTTCCAGCACTTATTTTGCTTTTGACTCCATATTTTGTAGCAGTAACCTCCCTAAAAACTGCTACAAATTATTTATTAATTTTTTAAGATCGACTCAGAGGTTCCTCTGGGTTTTCTGAAAGACTTGAAATAGGTTTAATCATTACCTACCAAATTTTCCAGACAGGGTCCTGTAGAATATTTTGGTAGTAAGCATCCCAATAAGCACACCAACATACAGTTTACATGAACAATTATGGCTCCAAATTCATCAGAAACACCACGCTGTCTGAATGCTTTCCTTGAAGCAGTGTCTGAGAAAAAAAAAAAAGACACAAAAACTAAGGTTTTTTTGCTCCAAAAACCTGTAAGTTAGGAATGCTGTCATTGTTACAATTCACATGATCATTTAAGATTTGGTTTGGTGTTGTTTTCAAATTTAAAACATTGTGAAATAAAATTGAAAAGTGTCGAATAGCAGATCATAACCAAGGAATTAAAATTCAGTTTGAGGTTGCTATAAGCCCCCTCACTAAAGCTGCTGGCTCAATACTTTCAAATATTTTGAAGAAAATAGGAATATGTCAGATTCCCATTTTCTGAAAGTTAATTATCTTTTTACTGAACAAATATGCGAATATATACCTTGTTGATGTTACCTAGATTTAATTCAACTACTTATTCTAAATATCTGGTTCATGTAGAAAGAAATATATATAGTTAAAAATATGTTCTAGCTTGAAAAAAAAATCGAAAGAGTCATATTTTAATAAGTATTAATGATGTGGTATAATTCGCAGAAAATACCTGTAATTATATGGGCAATCCTTATTTATTAATAAACCTAAACAACAAAGCAGCAAAAGCTAAGAGCCCAAAGCAATATTCGTTACACTTATATAGATGTCTTTCTTACTGAATTTGAATATTTTTTTCTTTAAAAGAGTGTCAATAATAAAAAAATCCCAAGCCACTTGACACCAGATTTCCTTGAGAGATTCATGAACTTTTTGTCAGACCTGATGGGAATTTCATGTTACAGATGAAAAAGAAATCCCAGAAATCTTTCATGTAGCTTCTTATTTCTTCACAAACATTTCTCATGGCTCCAGTGTATAAGCATGAACCCCTTCAACATTAGCTTTCTTAATCAGACTGCTGCGTGCCCGTTGCAGTTTGTTTTTCTGCAGGAATCTCATAGATTCTCTCATCTATTTCTCTATCAGTAAACTAAGATTTGACACTTAGACCAATTCCTGGGTAAAAAATCCTTAATGAGTCATAAAGCACCTGGATATTTCAGATAAAATCCACCAGCTTTTATGAATAGAGCTTTGCTCTGTATTGCACATTGTCTTTATTTTTAGGTGCTGCAACGTGTCTGTTCCAATCCTAAGTGGAACTTGCATCCCCAGGAGGGATACAATAGAACTCCAGTACTCGCTGGCTTAACCTAAGCATAGCCAGGGTATTCCTAAACCTTGAAGTTAGATATGGAAGTAGGCTACAAAATTGAGTAGATTTGCAAGCAGAACCCAAGCACAACCCACAGGTGTGCAGTTGAATAGAATCGTTGAGTTACAGAGGTAACAAGGTCGTTGCATGAACAGCTTCGGTTAGAGCACAAAAGAGTTTGCACCCCATCACAAATCTGCAGGAGCAAAGCAGAAGCTTCCTTTGTTGGTCACCAGGAATCAAATGCAGTCAGAAGTTCAAGTGCAGCCTTTGAAGTCTAAAACTTTGCAGCTATAATACAATCTGAATGTTTTGTGAGCATGCTGTCTATCAAGAATAGTGTCCAATTCAGCAGCGTTTACGGTACAATACCTTCAGCCTCTGTTCAGCTGTGCTGCTGTTTGTTAAGAGAGACTGGTATTCCAAGCCTTGGATATCAGGCATTTCAAGGGTAGCTCCAGTCTCCATCAACTCCTCTCAGATTGTTCAGGAAGAAATGAAAACTTTAGGCAAGCTTGGATGCAGCTGGGGGAGAAAGAACAATAATGATTAAAAGTGATGCAAGCAATGCTAGAGCAGGTCAGCTTCCTTGTCACACATTTAGACATTTTTTCAACACAACAAGGCTACTACCAGCCCAGTTTTGTTAGCTTTGAGATTTTAATGAAGCTGAAGAACCGAACCAAAAGCAACATTTTTGCGTTTCATCATTGTTTTATGTAAATACCATGTCAAACCAGAGATTTTCCAGGGTAAAAAAAACCAAACACCAAACTCAAAGAAGTTTGGAGAAGGAACTTTGGTGCAATTAAAACAATATGTGCAATTACAAAAATCAAGTAAATCTGATCAAGGTTTTGTGTTTGTAGCTGAAACAGTCATATTTTTTTCAGAAGAGAAAACTTGGAGACAGGTAATATATTTGATTAGGGCAAATAGTGTAGATGGAAAAACTAGATCAACTTTTGGGCACTCAGCCCTATTTGAAACTAAGACATAACAAACAGGCTATTCTTGCTTTACTGAAAAAGGAGGAAAAAAATCCCAGAGATTCTTTTAAACAGCTTTACATAAACTAGCCCTGCAACAGCTTCCATTTCGTATTTGAACTATTTTCAGGGAAGCTGGAGAGCTTGGCTGGTCATTGAACCCCTTCTGTTGAGTCTTCATAGAATGGCTCCTGTTGGAAGGGACCTTAAAGATCATGTAGTTCCAACCCACCACTGCCATGAGACCAGGTTGCTCAGAGTCCAATCCAGTCTGGCCTTGAAGAGTTCCAGGGATGGGGCATCCACAGCCTCTATGGGCAACTTGTGCCAGTGCCTCACCACCCTCACAGTAAAGAATTTCCTTCCAATATCTAAACTAATATCAACTCTTTCAGTTTGAAACCATTCCCCCTTGTGCTGTCACTGCATGCCCTTGTGAAAAGTCCCTCTCCATCTTTCTTGCAGACCCCCTTTAGGTACTGGAAGGTGCTATAAGCTCTCCAGGCTGAACAACCCCAGCTCTCTCAGCTTCAGTGGCACTAGACCCTTCCTCCTTGGGAAGGAAAAACACCCCTGTTGTCTGTGAGCCCTGTGGATGTACCCTCACAGAACAGAGAGGGTACAACCGACGTGTCTTGCTGAATGGTTGTGCATGAAAGTGCAGAAAGATGTTTTGTTCTGTTAAGACAAAAATATGGAAGCCTTAATCTTCACTTAGTTTTGCATCTCAACCATCAAAATAGAGAAGGGATTGTGAGTAAAAATAGCAATGGTTCAGCCAGTACATTAAAAACCACAAGATCCATTAAATGGAGTTTCTAATAAAAATTCTTCCTAACTGGTTAATTGCGGTTGCTAAATGATTTCTTTTTATAGTAAAAGCTTTATAATTAACAAGCCAGACATTGATTTCTAGTCATTATCAATTTCTCTATGATTATTATTGCTTCTATAATAATCTTCACTGTATTAACATAGATTAAGAAGCTCTTTAAAATAGAGCAGCTTCATTAGCTCCTGCTATCACAGGAGGACCTGCAGAACTCGGCACTTCAGTTAACCACCACGCAGAAGCTGAAAATAAATGCTACAAGACTCTATTCCTAGGGGCTGACGTGCATGGAGAAGAAACCCCAGCACTCAACTCTGAGCACTTAGCTCCCAGTCAGTAAAGCTTCTAAAATCATTAACTTGGACAGCCACGCTAACAGTATTTCTGTGTTACTCTTTATTGTTACATTAATGAAACATCTTTTATGCTACGGACCCACTACATTTGGAAAACTTTATAAATCCAATTGCAAGACCGGAATAATTTCAGCTGGGTTAAATGAAAGTGTGGTGAAACAGCCTTGAAAACACAGCAGTGTAATGAAACACAGTAGCAGGGCGGAGAGGATGAATAGCTCACCCCGTGTAAAGGTTTCAGGCATTAGAGTATTAGAGTACACTGAGTGAAACAGGAATCAGGGTGGGACCCAAGAAACACTGTTTTGTTCCTGTGAAATGTGCCAGGGAATCTTTGCAGACTAAGTGGCTACTTCTGATTCAAAAATACGGTGGCTCCCTCGCTGAGTTTTGCCTGATACTTTCCATGGAGATATGTTGAGACTGACAATAGTTATGGCTGCCCTTTGGACACACATTGACCACTCATTTCTGCCTGCAAGTAACTGCATTCACTAAAAGTTTGCATACACTTTGAATTTGTTTACTTTTGAAGTTATACTGACTGCTTTGCACTGAGATTGTGATCTATGATTCATACGGCTGCAAAGAAGTCACAAAGAAACCTGACAACAGGACAACATTTCTCTGAGCTATGCAGGGATTTTATTTAAGATACAGTTCCCAGATTAATTAATTTGTGACATATAAAATATCATCCAATTTCTTGTATTTTGGTTGACTGTTATTCTCAGACCTTCCAATTGATCTCACTCAACATTCCTTCATGAATTTGCAGAGGAAACCAAAACCAGATCTGAGTGGAAAGGGGTTTTCAAAACATTGTGTGATGCTTTATGCAATGAATGGAACAGACAGAAGAAGCAGCAATGTACTGAGTTTTCGATATCTCAACACAAGCTTACAACCCATGAATCCAGAATTCCCCACATTCTCAAATATGTCAAGGATGATGATTTTGTTTGTCCTGTCACAAAGGCTGAAAATAGCTGGACAGTGTAGAGCTTTTTAAATGCTGAAACCGAGCTGGGCTCATACCTGTCCTTCTGCACCTCATTTTATTTAAGTATTGAAATTGTGGATGAGATAATGCAAAAAGAAACTCTAAAAATTGTAAGAGAATTATACTGATGGATTAAAAATAAGAAGTATTAAAAAAAAATTCTCGCATTTGAAAGGTTGCCTCTATTTTTCAGCATAGTTCAAAGAGGAAATGTATTTGAGCTGCTTTCTTTCGTTATCTACAAAAATCTGAGAGTCAGTCATTATGGGATTTTAAATCAAACTTCACAGATTTACTTGGTCAGCTCTGGCCTAAACTTTGCTCAGCCTTCTCTGGCTTTCCCAGGAACTGGTAGATAGGATTGCACCTATCCTGCTCCCAAACTGGTCGAGTGTTAGAGGAAAACTTTTGTGATTTGCTGTGATTTGTCCAAGTTTATTAAGATCTGTTAGACTGATGCAGTTCTTTTTAAATTATCAGTAATCTCAATCACTCCAAAAATAAACAGAAAACCCTTACTCCTTTCATAGCTCTGCTCCATTCAGAGTAGCATAAATATGGAAAATTATACAGGAAGTACAAAGTGATGGAAGATCAGATCCTTGGAGAGGCTGTTGAAGGAAGTACCACACACATGCTTAGCTTTAAAGTAAACCTAAGCTAATTATGAATTTATCAAGAACTTCATGTGGACGTGAAGGACCTTTAGGGGAAAGGAAAAAAGGAAAAAAGAAAAAGGAAGGTTTCTTGAGCAAATTTTCGAGAGGGAAGAGGGTGGGACTGATCATTCACTTTTCCAGAAATTTTGATTTGGTGGTCAAGAGTTAGAAATAAAATAATAATAAAAAATAATTATTTTATTTCAGAAAGATTGTGTCTTGAATATGTTTTACATGCTACACAGTGGTTAAAGAGCCCAAATCCACATGAGGGAATGCTAAATACACCTCTAGCCTGCAGTGGGGCACTGTGGAATGACAGAGGTGATATCTGAGAGACCTTGAAACTCTGGCTCTGGCACTGGCAGCACTAGCTGGGGCAGCTGTGAGCTACTTTGCTGTGAGATAAGATTAATTTGTATGAACACAGTGTCCTGCTAACCTGCCTACAAGCAGAATTAGACATTGTGTCATCTGCGTGAACTGGTTTGTGGCCGTGCACAGACACACCCGTGATTAGCAGTGAGCATTCCATCAGGTGGTGTCAACAGGTCAAGGAAAGCACAATTCTCTTAGTTCCTCCTCTTGTAAATTCACTCTTGATGCTACTTTCAGGACTTAAATATCTCTGTGCAGGAATCCATTTCCTGATACAGGCAGATAATTTCTAATTATATATATAGATATATATGTAGGGTGGTGTAAATATACTCAAAGATCCTTTGCCGGTTGTCTGCTTTTAAAAAATTTAAAATAAGTTTTATTTCCATGTCATGAGGTATGGAGATTATATTTCATGGTCCTTATACATGATGCTCAGCTAAAACTTGATTTAGGAAAAACGAAACTTTACTATGCAACAGTACAAAACTATTAAAATTAATTGACCTGACCATAACCATCAGCGAATAACTGAAGACGTAACCAAGGAATCATCATGCCTTTTGAAAACTGTCTAGATAAATTTAATGGATATATACAGCAATATGATCTAAGGGAATACATGCATTCATTTCCCTTTTCCGTTCACCTAAGAGGGTATTGCAACTTTTATCTGATGCCACATTAAGGTATAATGTGCACTGATATGCAACAGATAAGGAATTGCCAGAACTGTCTTTGATGTCTTTCAGTCATATTTCCATCAAATAATTCACTATAGAAAGAATACACACAGAAATCACTAACTACTTTGCAACTAAGTAATTGTTTTAGACCAAACCCATGCAAGTTCTTTTGCATCTTTAATCCAAATAATCTTTTTTATCCTTGTTTTATGTATCTGATCTAGAGGGAGAAATTGCACATATTCATCTGAAAAACTTATGGAGTGAGAAATCAAACCTGAGAACAAAGTCCAAGTCTTTCATCTTGCAATACGGAGAACATCAAAGGGCCACACCTATGAAAATATTATTTTTCCTCTAAACTTTTTGTCCCTAGGCCATCAAAAATATCTCCGCTCTTTTCTGACTTATGTTTCAACAATGTTTTCAATAACCTCTACAGCTCAATGTCTAGTAAGCAAATACCCTGGAAGTACTACAGAGAATTGTTATGTTCTAATACAGCATATACAGAATAATGAATATATTGAAGCCAATCTATTTTCTCAGATATGAAGAGTACATGAATGTAATTGGTATTCTAATTTATGACAAATATCTTGTGGCTGCAGTAACAAGGGCCCTGAAGAGTAACATAAAGAAGACCTAAGAGCTTTGCATCTTCCAACACCTTGTTGGGTGAGTCTGTGAACTACCTTCTCTAAATTCAATGCATGGCTAATTTAGATACGCACCCCAGTACTCAGAACACGAGTATTTCTTCGAAATATTTCCAAGCAAATCCGTCTTGGTCCAACTCTATTAACTTCTTGAGAGACACCTATGTTTCATCAGAAAGCAATTAAAATCTCAAGGCATGTGATGACATAGCTGTCTCCTGTTTTGCTGTGGTTGGTTCTGCCCCAATCCTGGCTGTGATACTTCTGTTGCCACGGGTGCAAGTGCTGGTGGGAGTAACTTTGCCTGCATTTCTCGGTCATAGAGTTATCACTCCATTATAGTGATTATCACTGTTGCGTGAGAAGGCTCAGGTTGGCAAAACTGTGTTGGTTGTTCTCAGGACACAGTCAGAATTCCTTCACAGCCCCAAGAGTAGTAAGAAGAATAGAGATGAATTCCTGACTGTGTTGAGTTCAATGAGAGTTGATGGCTTCAGGCAAGTAATGATTTAAACCCCCCACAAATCCAAGTTAGACAATCTGAACCCCATATGCCACCTGATTTGAAGAGACAGAGACACACAATATCAATAGTTTAATTGTGTTTCAATTCTATATATTTTCAGGTATTTTTTCACCCTTCTTCATTCCCTGTTTATTCTAGACATAAGTTTTAATGCAAAGCCAGAGAGCAGAGTGAAAGAGACCATTTCCAAATCTGTTTCAGAATTTCATGACTACATTTGCTTTGCTAATACAGAATTCAAATCTAAACCACATGAGCTTTAGGGTTATTAGCCCTAAGTTCAGCTGTGGCTACCAAATTGCCCATGGTTCATGAAAGTCACTCATCCATATTCTCCCTCTCCTCTACCAAATCCCAATTAGAACTGCACTTTATAGGATGAAAATGTGAAATAATTTGCAAGATCAGAAAATTAGGCCTCGTGCATTGGACAATCTACATCTCTAGGTACTTATTTATCCAAGAACTGTCAGACCATGCTATACTTAAGAGTTGTGATAGCAAACAATACATTATTTTATAGTCTTATAAGTCATGAAAGTTGCATTAAGTGAAGTTAATAAAAATATAAGTATATAAAAGATTATTTTGAACATGAATTTTGAAGTAGGATCAAAAGATGGGTTTGATAATTAAAAATCATAAAGGAATTAGTAATAAGAAAGAATAATCCAAAGGACAGGGATTCCTAAAACTTTATCCATGGATTGCAAGTTAGTGGGTCAGACTTCAGAACAGCAGATCCATGAAAAAGTAATTCTGCCAAGAAATACTTTTATATCCTGTGCTTGTAACATGAGATGTCTTAAGACAACTAGACCTGTCAACTCAGTGCCTCCCAAAGAGGTGTTGCAGTAGCTTCTGGTGTGAACAAAGCAAGGAATAAAATATCAGGCATGTCACTGCACTTTGGACCAGAGGAGATTTAAAAGCTTTTACAATTCTTTGATGGACCCTTTGGACCTTTGTTCTTTGGCAGATTTATCCCAATATTTCCTTTTTCTCTCTCTACTTCTCCCCACCCACCCACAGTGATTATTCATCCCAGTTCTGGTTCATGTGAGAGAGATCCTGGGGGTGTCTTGAAGGACAATTTGGGATAACCATATTAAAAAGTCCCTTACAGAGAACTGCTGCTCTACGATATCCCCAGGCTGCAAAGACACAGATGTATGGTGTAATATCTCCCTGACATTATTTATACTGATGGAAGGAAATTAATTTAAACTGCATGAAGCTAAAGGAACTGAATTTTGCATGAGAAGGAGAATGAATTGGGAAAGTGAAATCCATACTCCAGTCTGATACAAGGACCTTCCCTTTGCATTCCTGTGAGTACCTTGGATGCTCCAAGTGTCTGGCTGTTTGCAAAGTGTGATGATAAAGAAACCAATGTGTCTCTCTTCCAACACACTACATCAACATGTGGACCCCTTCCCCAAGGCATCTTGTGTCTGATCTTTTGTTCTTCTGCTACAAAGACGTGTTTGACATAAGGACTGTGTGAATCTAACCCAGAATACTTCCCATCTGGTAGTTAAATATCATCACCTTTTCCAATGTTAAAAATTCTAAGAAATCATATTTGGTCACCAAAATTTTACACGTGTATTTAGTGGAGAATACAAGTATAAACATGAATTAGCAGTGACACGGTGATTTTCATAAAAGAAATACATAAAAGTGTTGCAGACAAAAGATGACTGTGTTTTCCTATGTTTTACAGAACCAGATGAGAAAGTCCTAACAGCATTGAAAACACACGGTGTTATCGACAGGACAAGCACAGAAAAAAAATAGTTGATTCAGCCATATTTCACTTTAGTACCATGTTTACTATCTCTCCATCTTTTATTTTTGACAGCTTCACAAGGACATAGCTAAGTATCTCCAGCAATCTTCTTAGACTTGGGAATTCAATATTTTCTTTTCCAGTACTTAAAGTTTTGATTTAGGTGAGAATTTAGTAACAACAAATGGTCAGTCTTTACTTTTAGCATCAGCCAAACTAGATGAAACAATGAGAGAGAACTACAATGTAAAATCCTTGGAAAAGATATTAAAGTTGACTACCAGTATTCTGTACAAGGAAGTCATGTCCCTGAGACCTTCCCAAATTAATGTATAAGCTGGATGGCAGTGAAGTAATGCACTTTTTAATGTGGATCTCTTCTAGCTGTTAGGAAGTGTAATAAAACAGTCCTTATATGTTTGCTACCAAAGAAGTCCTTTATAGCTGCTAGGGTAGACCTGAACAGCTTCCATGCCTGGTGGAGAGCTGACACCAGAGGAGGGTGACTGCAAGATCAGGAAAGGGGACAGAAACATGTCAGAGTCTTACCAGATCCCTGCCTCTGCACAAGTTCCCTGGCTGCCCCTGTAGACCAACACTTAGCTGTTGGTTACAGTTCCAACACTTTGTAACCGGAATTCATTCTGTTAAATATCAGATAAAATATACATGTTTTCATGTGAAAGATATTGAAGACAGGACACTTAAATGAAAAGATAACAATATATTCCCAAGTATCCAAAAACATTTTGATTGACGAGGAGATTTTTTTGGAATTTTTCTGCTCTTGTTCTGTGATATTAAATCTGAAGTAAATTTTACTAGCACAATAGAACTACTGTCATTATTTCACTAATTAGTCCCATTTCTGCTGTTAGCACTGAAAACATTGGGTTTTTTTCCCCCCAGTTTGCCTCCTTCAAAGACATGCCAAATGAGTTCAGGCTCTGTTTTGAGACTGTAAATTAATACCAGTATTTTGATCAAGCTGCATTTAAAATGACTATGATCACTTAAAAAGCATGTTAATTCCGAGCCACTGAAGGGAATGGCTGATTCTCCTTGGCTTTCTGCTTCCAGTGGGAGATACACAAGACTATGAACAAAAACCAGGGCCACGTTATCTGTCTGTTGTAATGTCAAGCAACAAATCATTTGTTTTCTCTAATATATAATTTTTTTCCCAGAGTAAACACAGAATTTGACAGTCTGCTTTGCTTTACATTTCTTTTCTCCATCAGCTGTAAAAAAGCACCCCTTTTGTTTGGATCTCATACAGTGCATGGGTCATGCAGGGGGGGGACACTGTTCTGAAAACTCTGCCTGTACCTCGGTGTAACAAGATGAGTTATGGACTGAGTAACAATTTTACAGGAGCTGAATTTTCTTTGCTTTTTCAATCTTCAGACAGACTCTTGAGAGAATGCTGTGTTAATGCTGTTTGCAGGAGGTGCACATATAGAAGTCACAGAAAAGTATAGATAATTCTTTGTCATATTAAGTTAACTATTAAAAGCTGGGAAAAGATGAGAACAAATATCTACCATAGCAGCACGTATCTATGGCAGCAGAGCTCCCTATTTCAGTGAAATACATTGTGGCAACTTCTTTTTTCTTTTTTATTCCTTTTTTTTTTTTTTTAAGGGAAACAATGGAGGGAAATTTTGGAAGAAAAATTTGGGACTTCTCTGGAGTTTGTATTTTCTTTTTAGGCAACCAACATTTTTCCCGGGATAAGGTGTTTTCTCTTCTTGTTTCTGAAGTATTATTATTCTGTTTTTTCTTAAAAAACCCAGAAATTATGAAAGTACTGCCTCCTGGTTTGCTAGACAATGCAGAATTTCTTCTGACAACTTTGGAGCACTTGATGTTGGCAACAGCTACAAAATGAACATTGTACTGGAGGATACAAGCTGTAAAAACACGATGGGGTGGTGGGACTTTCAGGATGTAAATACCCAAGAAACGTACAGAAAAGAGATTGCTCCTTTAAAGTAGACTGCCATCACCTGGTAGCACACTTGAGTTCCACTTAACCCCACTTCAGGGTTCCAGGAAGATTATTCGTGAAGCAATACCTAAGCCATCCTTTTGCTTTTCCTCACGTAGACTTCTCTCTAAAATTGTCTTAATCCCTCCCTGGGGTTATAAACAAAAGGAAATGCTCGCCTCTAAGAGACACACTAATGGTGAGGGCCTGGGGGAATAACTGTACCTGTCAGCTAGTTGAGAGCTAGAAACGATTTTCTTTGTTTATTGTAGTGTTTATTGTACCGGTTTTTTTCCTCCTGTCCAGTCTGTTCTACAGCTTAATTCCCCTTGTTTTCAAGTGAATTTTTTTCAGAGTTATTATATATATTTCAATCAATCCTCCCCATAAGTTCAAATAATTCTTTTTTTCCCCTGGATATTTACCTGTGGCTGTTAAAATCTAATGTGGATTTAGATCATCAAGTCTCCTAATTATGCCACTGTGCCCTTCTGGGTCTGCTGTCCAGCACAAGAACACAGCCATAAGATAACTCCACAGCATGTCAAGTGTGCTTCTCTAATAGAATAGAATCACAAAGCCATTTAGGTTGGAAAAGACCTCTAAAATAATTGTGTCCAGCTGTTGACCTAGCATTGAGTCCAAGCACTGCTGAACCCACCACTAAACCACGTCCACAAGTGCTACATCTGCATGTCTGCTAAATGCCTCCAGGGCTGATGGCCCCAAACCTGTGCAGCCAGTTCCAATGTCCAGCCCTTCCAGTGTGAGCCCCAGCTGTCAGGAGAGACCTTCACAGGAGGACAATATGAGACAGACTTCAGCTGCTGAAAATGCCTTTACTCCCTCTAAGCAAATTGAGCTTCACCAATTTGCAGTCGCCTCACGCTGGCATGTAATAGCCATTAAGCTATTATTATAGTTTGCCATAAACCATATGTTTAGCTTGTGTATGACTTCCTAAAGAAATTGCCACCTTTCTCCTTTTGGAAATACTAGGCCTCTTTAAGAAGTCTGAAAAGTGCTGTGCTTATTTTTTCTTTTTCCTTCCTCAAATTGTACTGAAGCTTAACAGCAGTACCACGTTTCTAATTAAATGGACAGATAGGGTGCTGATAACATCTGCTTTCTGTAATAAAAACTATTGATATTGTTGACCTGAGAGATTATCTGCAATAGACAGAGCACAATGGCCAAATCTAAAAAGCAAGGGAGGAAGAGCAGCTTAGCACAAGAATACATATATTATTATCTGTTCTTCTGCCTTTTGGAATTATTAAGAATGATTATAGAAATTATCAGTCATCTCTGTTTCTTGTTCTGGCATATGAAACAGAAAGAGTGATTGAATGTCATGAAGAACTTACTTTGATCTCTTTTTTTCTTTATGAGATGACTTTGTAAGGTGAGCTTCTTATTTTTTTACGGTAGTATCTCTTACAGGAATCCCCAAGATTTATGACAGCAGGTGCCATTTTTCAAAATTTTTGTCCCATATTGTATGGAGCAACACTTCAAACAGTAAAAGAATATCTTAACAATAATTGACACCTACAAAGCTTTTTATTCAAAAACCTTAGCAGCCCTGTCATAGCCTAAATCTGATTCCTACTTAAATTTACTGGGTTTCTGGGGTTCGCAGTAAAAATCTGTTCCTCTGTAAATTAAGGTCATACAACTGCCTACTAAATATCTACTCAACAGTTTTACTACTTTTACTATGCTTAAAATCCCAACATTCAAAAATGTCATGTACTTTTCTTATTTAAAACATTTATTTTATGGCAAAAACAGAAAAAAAAAATAGCTAAAGCTTTAGTTTTGGCCCTTCGTGCAAAGACTTAAAAACCCCCCAGGTACTAAATTCTTCCACATGGCTTTAGATTTGCAGCTGGAGAAAAACGTCTGGACTCTACTGATTTTAGAGCAACTCAGCCCATTTACACCATGGAGGTGGCCTCAGGTCAGCCCCAACTTTCCTCTCCAGGGCTGCAATGTTGGTGCTTTACTCTTTTCAAGACAAAGCACTGTAAGGTGCCCGTGCCACTCAGTTTTGCACATCTCTGGGTGTTTGGAGGTCATGGTAAAGGCAAAGCCATTCATTTATCCTGAATTTCCAGAGGTAAACAAACAAACAAACGAAATGCTACTGTAGTAGATTTAATCTCTTCCTTTTGTTCCCAATGCCAAACGGCAGCACCTTAATTTCAGAAGCTGACCTACATCATTTGCCAAGAATTCAATATTCAGAAGTTAGCTAAATACTGCAGCCTGAATGGTATCCAGGTTTTTTATAAGAAAGGCTTAATGGAGGGTTTATCTGCATTTACCAGTAATCACAGGAGTTGAGGAGCATGGGCTTTAAGAAAGAAACAAAACAACCAAATATCTTGATGTCTGCCTATGTAGAACCCTTATCTTCAGACTACAGTTTGATTTTCTTTGTGCAGTTTTTCTATGCAAAAAAATATTACTGCAGATGGAGAAATCAAAATACAAAATTAATAAAGCAAATAAATGCACCACATACACTTACATTGCCTTAAGAAAAAAAACAAACACAGCAGAAATTTAATGAAAATATATTTAACTTTTACCAATCTTTCATTAACTCCTCCTGAAAAAATGTTCCCTTTTCACAATATGAACAAAGAAAGTTCATTTTAAGTCAGATGGGATTTTCCAGCAGCCATTTCATCTTAATTGTCTGTAATCTCACTCATATTCCACAATAGGTTCTTCTGCCACCTAATATGTATTAGTTTTAAATTAAGCAGGACACTGCTAAGATAATACACTTGCTCATGTTATTCAGTAAGCGAGGTTTCTTTGTATTGCAAGAATTTTTAGTTTATGTGATGCCATTTCTCCTAAATTTCATCCTAAAGAGAATTTTCATGTGATTTTTGGGTTAAAAAAAGTCTACCCAGTCTCCTCTCATTTCAGTGAGCTAAAACTCCAATAGCCTGCCTCACAATTTTCTCAGCTTCCAGAGTTTTGTTTAGCTGTCTTCTGCTTTAATTGTTACGGGCTCTTCTAAGGTGAAAGTTTGCTGATAAAATCCCACCTTTTGTCTCTGGTGATGGAAAACCACTCATATGCTTATAAAAATTTATTATTTTTTTTTTTTTGCTGTTATTCAAAAGCCCCCTGTTATTTAGGTCAAAGCATCTATGAATTGTGTAACTGCTCAATCCACACTCACGTTAGACACTGTTCTTAGTTTACACTCATTTCCACAAACATGAGGCCTCCTATCCTACATCACCTGTAATTCACACCTGGATTCATAGGCTGATGCTCTTTTGAAGACTTGTGGCTGAAATGTCATATTTGATTTTCCTCCCTCTTATTGGCCACGTAAAATGGATTGTAGAGTGAAACTTGGGGCAATAGCTGAAAAAAGGCATTTGTTTCAAGAGAGGAGCTCAATGGACACTTTAAAGGAAAAATTGTGGAAACAGAGAGCTCTGGATAACTTGTGATGGAAATGAGGTAACCTTTCTGATACTCCACAGCACCCAGGAAGAATACATTGTACTTTATAATTCTAACACGTGAACATGGCAATTAATTACCGTTTTTGAAAATAATTAATACTGATTGTACTTTTCTTTCACATCGTTGATGCATTGAATTGAGGTAATTTTGAATACTCACATAAATGTATTTTTCTTGGCAGACTTATGTAAAAATACTGCAAGATCAACCAAAATTATATGTAAATTTCAATTAACTCAAAGGGTGTAGTCTTTCCACTAGATGTCCATGGATGAATTCAATTACCTACTCTCAGCACACAAAAGTATTAGTTTCTGTGAGGTTCACAGATAGGAAATATTGTGAAGTCAAAATCATGGTTTTGGTAAGATGCTTATCAAAAGAATATGAAATAGCTACCACTGATTTTTTAATTTGTATGTTTATGCAACTAGATATTAAAGGTATATAGATATAAATATTAATAGGATATAATATAACGATATAAGGATTTTACATGGCATTTAAGATATGAATCACAGTCAACCACATCAAAACTTTAGTAAGTGTTGCATTATTTACTACATAAATGAAAAATAAGAGGTAGTGAAAGGTACAGCTGTAGATATTTGTACCACTGGAATATTTGATGAATTGCCAGACTCTAAAGTGATGACCTTGATTCACTCTTTATCAGTAAAAGGCACAGAGCTGAGGTAAACAGTCAGATTCTGAGGCATGATGTCCCTTTCCAAATGGAGATATGGTAGAAAAACTGATTGATGGATATATTGATGTATAAAGTGAAACAGGAAGAAACAGAAGGATCATAAGTGTACACACCAAATAATGTATATACATAAGTTATCTGTTTGCAGGTAAGCTAAAGGAAAAAATTCCTCCTTGTAAGTTTAATCCTTTGTTCTTTTAAATTTCTTTTAAAATATAGTCTTACAATTCTGAGAAATGCAAAAAAAAGTTCAAAAATAATTGAAATTCTTCCTGAGGTCTGTACAATTCACAAGTTGTTCACTTCAGAAATATCTCACACATTTTACTTATATGAGCAAAATTCAACATTGGGACTCACAACACTACTATTATTAGTATTAACAATGAAATAGAAACATTCCACATCTCAGACTCTATTAACAGAGTCAAAAACTGGACTGGTATCTCCTTGAATGGAGCAGTTATTAGTTTCTCAACAGCTACCAAAGAACAAATCATCAGGCCTGAAAGGTAGTGTAGATAATAACAAGTCCAGAGGAGGCCACCAAGATGGTTGGAGGGATGGAGCACCTCTCCCACAAGGAAAGGCTGAGAGAACTGGGATTGTTCAGCCTGGAGAAGAGAAGGCTTTGGGGTGACTTAACTGTGGTCTTCCAGTATCTGAAGGGAAGCCAACAAGAAAGATGAAGAGAGACTATTTACAATGACCTGGAGTGACAGGACAAGGGAAAATGGCTCCAAACTGACAGAGAGTGGGTTTAGGTTAGATACAAGGAAGAATTTCTTTGCTGTGAGGGTGCTGAGGCACTGGAACAGATTCCTCAGAGAAGCTGTGGATGCCTCATCCCTGGCAGTGTTCAAAGCCAGGCTGGTGGGGATTTGAGCAACCTGGGTCTAGTGGAAGTTGTCCCTGCTCCCTGCCCATGGCAGAGGGGTTTGGAACTAGATGATGTTTAAGGTCTCTTACATCCCAAAGCTGTCATTCTATGGTAACGGGAAGATATAAATTATGTGTCCTTGCAGAATTATACTCCCAATAACTATGGTTTTATAGATGGAGATATTGGTTTTGATGGGAAATATATATTGCATAAAGTAGCCTTAAACACTACCTTTGTGACTTCTAAAGACAAATAAACTGACTCTCAAAAGACATGCATCAGTCTAATCACAACTATGGAATCATAATGAAGTTTAATGAAAAAAGATCCAAACCAAATCTTTCTCACTTGGACACATCCTTGCAGTTTATTATGTAGGAAAGCTACTGTAACCATGATAAAAACAACCGCCTCTGCAAAGGGTATATACAAAACTTTTATGTTACTTAGGTTATTCAAGTATTGGTCTTATGCAACTTTTTAGCAAAAAAAACCCAGCAGGCTGCTTCTTCCATGTGTCAACATACTGATTTTTTAAATGCACAGGAGTCATCCTACTGACTCCACTCTGGATGATGTGCCAGTTCTCATATGGCCTCTGAAAATTCTCTCCATCACAGAACTACAAACCAGCATCCAACAGTCCTGCCACCAGGGAGGAGCTCATGGAAACTTCCCGTGGCTTCTCTACTGCCAACAGCAGCACTGTAACTGAGGGTGATTCGTAGCTCATCTGGGAGATGAGCTACCACTTGCTTTTTATATCTGCTCAGCTCTTTGGAAGCAGCATCACACTTCTCACGCATGCACCCATTTTGTTTAAAATGTTAAAACTGCTTGTTTTAGCTGAGAAATTCTGTGACTGCATTGTTTCACACGGAGTACAGAATTCCTCCCTTCTTGCCAAAATCAAATCCTGAAAATTTGGCCTTCCTATGAAAAGTGGGGAGGTTATTAGAATTCAGTGCTTTAATAACTTTGCACAGCCTAAGACTGTCTGAACCTGGAACTTATAACCTGTGGAAAGAAGTCTGTCAAGCTTCTCTGTATGACCAGGCAATTTTTCCTGAGAACCATTCACAGCTCTTAAATCTTACTTTTCTTAATACGTGGAATGTTCTATTAGCAGCACCTTCATCTCTGACAACTTTCTTATTACAGCTTTTGCTTTCTACTCCAAAGGCCTAATAACTAAATGCTTAATAACTAAACTCATGTTATACCTTTCCATCTAAATAGCAATGACTGCCATTGAGGAGCTCTGACAGGCTTCAAAATCCTTTTAACTGAATTTTTAGTGATCTAAATTTTTTAAACTTGTTTATGCAAGCAGCTTTTCTAGTAAATTAATTTTTCTTTTTTTTTTTTCCATTTTTTTAAGTTATGGATCAAACTGGCACCATGTATAGAGCCCAGTACCCAAATGAATGTGAAGCTACAATGACAATGACAAATGTCATAGAGGTTTAGAAACATTTTGGATAAACCCAGATTAGTTTCTTATTGTTGAATGCATAGGTCATCAAACTGTGTTCTTGCTTTGAGCATATTAAAAAAAAAGGAAGATAATCCAATACCCTTGATAATCTAGAAGTGGAAAGAAAGGGAATACACAAATATGAGTGAAACAGGAAGGCAAAGACTCTGGTTTCTTCTCCCTCTATATGCTCTGTCTTGGGTCAAGAAGCTGACTTATGGGGGCAACAGTATGGACAAGGTCATGGAAGAAACTTGAAGATTACTATCTTCACAATTTAGAACAGGAAAGGGTACATTTAGTTGAAGTATATAAATTGTCTACAAAGTAGTTCTAACTTTTAAGATACTAGTGAAATAAAAGTAGGTGGAACTTTGCCCTGCATTGCATGGGGAGACACTCCTGAAATTTTCTGTGGGCACAAGGTGCCCTTTTTGAAAGGCAAACTAGTTAAAAAAACACCCTTTGAATATTTTTTTTTAATTTTTTTTTTAACATCTCAGGCTTGACAAGTGTTGCCTGATTAAAAAAGAGGTCCCAGGAGTTCTACATGGATATTTTTTTGGGTTTAACTTTAAGGCCCAGGACAAAAGCAGTTTTGCCATTCTCTGGTCCACACATGACCAGTAGGGAAGTGGAAGCTCTTCTGCCACCCACATCATCAGCTCATGTCTCTGCCATTACATTGTTTGCAAAAAACCCACAAAGGCAATTTCACCTCTGAAAGGAGAACACTCTCACATTCTCTGTTCTAGATTTTGGAACCTCTGAAGGTTTGATAGAACCATGTGAAGGCTATTTTTTGAGTTGCAGTCAGACCAGAAGCAAAACTGGAAACACGCCTTTCTATCTCTCACACACGTGAATGCACTCATATGGATACATGTGGGTTTTTTTTAATGAGACAAAAAATGAGACTAAAAAGGATTCTAGCTGTGATATCACCTTGGATATTGCTTGTTGAACTGCTGAACGCATCAGGTTACCCACCATCCACAATTTCAGCAGAAATTCTGGTTTGTCAGTTAGTGCTGTTCCACTAAAAGTTAACAAGTCAACTCTGTTGCTTCCAGCAGAATCTGAAAGAAATCCTGATGCTGCCAAATCAGCAGCAACTTCAGCAGCCCTAACAGCCAAGAAGCCCAAATGGGCAGTAGCCAGTATTTTGTGTGCTGTCTCTCACACCTTGCCCCAGGCTCCCTTCTCACCATTACTGCAGACTTTGTAGACTTGATAGGACTCGTGTGACTCCACTTAATGTTTTCCTCAGTTTTTCCTCTGGCAGAAGCACACACTGTACCAGGCATAAGGTCTGGTTTGGCCCCCTTGGCTTTCAAAACTCAGCTCTCAGCAGTCTGTGCCTGTGGCACTCTCAGTCGCGCAGGATTGCATTAGGAGAGGACCCGAAGCTAACAATGGATCATCGAAAGGTAGGCTTGCTGTAATCCCCAAAGAAAGAAGAAGATGTCAATACCATCCATCTTAATGGCTTATGTGTTTCTCACAGCACAGTTGCCAAGCAGCTAGCTTTGGGGGAAGATTATTTTAATGGGACAAAAAGATCTCATGGAACAGACAGGCAGTGCTCCCCGGGATGTTCTCAGCATGGGACGGAAAGGGCAGTCCTTGGTGTGGCACAAGGCTGGAAGAAACATTCACTGAAGGTGAAAAGAAAAAAACGTGTATTTGTGTGAGAAGAGGTGAAAAATCCACAGAAGAGAAAACAGCCAAAAGAAAGGGAAAAGAAGAAAAAGAGAAAACCAGAAGGACAACTGAAAATTACTTCTGTATTTGAAAATCTATTAATCACAAAGTAATGGCATTGTAAGATATATTACCTTATTGTTGTTGCTATGACTGTTAAATAAGGAAAAGAGTAGAAGGAAAGCTGTTTTTTTCATTCCACTAATTTAATTTTCATTAAACCAACTCATTAAATAACTAAACCCTCAGAAACAGACAAACAGAACTATGCAACGATCAGGTGAAGGCTCATGTCAGAAATCTGTGGATGGACACAGAAAAGGAATGGACAACTTTGTGGACATAAGGATATTTACAAGTTACCATTATTAAGTCGGATAATTGCATCCCTGCAACATTATGTCTGATGAATTAAAATGAAAAAAGAAGCCAGGAAGCAATGTAGTCAATCCATATTCATGGTGATTAAATTTTTATAGTATAAGTAAACTGTTGTTAACATCAGTGTGTATATACAGAGGTCCAAATTAAGCCACAGTAAACTTGGGTCTACACTTCCTGAAGGGTTGCAAAACTCACCATTACTACAAATTATTATTTTTATATATCTATAAACACCCACTCTGAGCCTTTCTGACTTGTGAAAGGGACTTTTAAAACAACAAATTACACAGGTCTTAAATTTACCCTGAGGATCAGTTTTTGGGTCTGATCTCCCCACCGACACCATGTGAACAGCAGAAGCCAGTATGACAAGACTGGAACAATTCAGATGGCACAGTTCATCCACAGGATCTTAGGATCAGCTATCAGGCACCCTCTAGTTACCATCACCCCATGAATGCCTTGAAGAACAGTACTGCTCTCCTTTTGCCATTTTTGCACAGAGGAGAAGCACCACACTTTAGGAATAAAGAAACTGTGATGATATTTAGATGAGGCTTTTAGGACTTCTAGGATGATGCTGTTTCAGTCTGGAGTACCTTATTCCAATCTGCACTGTGTCATAGTTGGGATTTACTTGGAGGGGCTCTCATTCAACTCCTGAGAGCACTGCACTCCTGAGAGGGGCTCTCTTGGTTCTCAGCTATGCAGAACTTGTATACAAGCTTTAGAGCCTTACATTTTTCCATACACCAAAAGCCTCAGATATGATGGCCCAGGACACACCTCAGAACTTGCCCTGGCCAGATAGAGAATGAGGAAAGGAGGCTGTTGAGGCTGATGGCAACATCTCTGCCTACTGAAATCAGTGACACCGGGACACCTGCAACAACACAATGTGTCTGCATCAAGACCTCCCAGTTTCATTATGCTAAATTAGAGTTGGAGGTGCTTTCTACAGATAACAACCAAGATTTATAGCTGTGTAAGGGGATCCTCCAGGAAGTCCTTCACTCTGGTGAGTACATGGACCTCCAAGCAGCATAAGACAATAAAGAGAAATATACTGCTCCTGGGTAGCCCACCCATACCATTCTGCAGAATCCAGTTTTTATTCCACAAGGCACTACCAAATATTTTCATTTTTATTGTCATTCATTAATGGCCCATTTTGTGCTTTGAATTACTTTCTGTTTCATCCCAGGAATGGCACAGAGGGAGAAAGCAGGCAACAAAGTTCTTTTCTGTACCATACATCTTTTACACCGCGGCACAGCCAGAAGCAAGATCCCATTTCATCCGTGAGATTGAAGCTGGACAGCTGGGCTACCAGCAGCACCTAGATCTCTCTCAACCCTTGCTTCTGTGGGATAGAATTTTTCAGAAATGCTCCTGGAATCTTGGGATTGGGATGGGACAAGTACAGAGCTGGTGGCAGAGACATACAGTATGAACTAGAAATGAGAGGTGATAGTTCAAGTGTGAGTAATACCAGGCAAGTCAGCGTGCTTTGTTCCACAGTGGAAGCTTTCCTTGATCTTTGAAGATAAGGGCATCAGGAAAGTGACCTTTTCTGTTTAGGCCTTTCTTAAGGTATTGATTTTTACATCCTAAATAAGCATATTAATGTTGATAAGAGGAATGTTACAGGAAGCTTGAAACGGGGATTATTCTTTCACTCGAAGTACTGATTTTGTTCCAAGTTGTAACAAAAATGAAAAGACACTAAAATTTTCAAAAACAGGCTGAGAAAGTTGGGGCTGTTCAGCCAGGAGAAGAGAAGGCTGTGTGGAGACCTCATTGCAAACTTCCAGTATCTGAAGAAGCCTACAAGGAAGCCAGAGAGGGACTCTTCATCAGGAGCTATAGTGATAGGACAAGGAGTAAAGGGTACAAACTGAAGGAGGGAAAATTTAGGTTAGATATATGGAAGAAATTCTTTACTGTGGAGGTGATGAAATGCTGAAACAGGTTGCCCAGAGAAGTTGTGGATACCCCATCCCTGGAAGTGTTCAAGGCCAGGTTGGATGTGGCATTGAGCAATCTGGGTCTAGTGGAAGGTGTCCCTGTCCATGGCAGGATGAGATGATCTTTAGGGTCCCTTCCAACCCAAAGCAGTCTATGACTCCATGATTTATCTCAGTTACAGTATTTCCTTCCAACTGAGGTCATCCCACTTCAGTTTTTCATTTCTGAGGAAAATAAGATTTGGAAATAAAAAGTAATCTCAAAACAAAGAAGACTGCATTTTGGTTTAATTTACCTGAATATATCTGAATTTCCTAAACACTGACCTACCCCAGAAAACATTTCAGTCTCATCAGTAGTTGAGACAGCATTTTCCAACTAACTGTTTTGCTGAAATTTTTCTAACCCCCTCTAATTACTAACTCCATAGTCTCTTTATCTTTGAGTTTTCTTATCCTTAATCCCATTTAACCCCAAATCTGAAGAACAGTTTTCAATTCATAATACTATTGATGTATATAAAATGTTCAGATCATGCTTCCCAACAAGCAAGGTAAAACAGACAGTGCTTAAATATTGTAATGAAGAGATTTTGTACTGAATGACAGTTTTTCTCTTTATGATCTTGGCACTGAAGAAAAAGCACTGAACTGATTATATTTCTTGTTTTAAATATTCATGTGACAATGTTGAAGAGAGAAATGAATATCAGAATGAAAAAATGACAAGAAAAAACGACTACAAGAAATCTCTAGACATTTATCACAGGCCTAGAGGATATAAACCAATCAACTTCTAAAATCTGCTCTTTGATCAAGATGCCCAGTTAAAGCCTACATTATTAATATATGATTCTGTTTAAAAAGTCTATTAATCAAGCAGGGATGAATGATTAAGTGGATAAAGCACTAACCTTTGACCTAACAGGCAACTTCCACAAATCTCCTGTGAATTCAATTCATAAAAAAAGAAAAAGATTGCTTCAATAGCTGTATAAATTATCTGGAAACAGTGGTTCTCATTGTTTTTCTCTGTGTCATTAAATGATTTTCATTTGCATGCAAGACCATCTCCTTATACGATTGCTGGGCTGATAGTTTGCTATAGGATGGGGGGTGATCAATAAAGCCTGTGGCTGTTTGTGTTTTATCTAATAATATCAGTAACAACAACAACAAAAAAAATCTTCTTTCACTACTCCACCTTTGTCTTTCAAGTCTTCTCTGGGCCTTTAAAAAGATTAATGGGAAAGGCCTCATCCCTGAAAGCAGCTCTGTACCCAGGAATTCTTGTTTTGGTGTGTTTTGGTGGGATCCCAGATGAGGAAACATAGAACAGTCTGAACACATTCATTAGGCTTTAAGGCCTAAGGATCCTGAAGATTTCAAAACTTAATTCTGTCATGCACTGCTACTCTCCAGGAGCACTGGAAAACCAAGGATTTCAATGAAGTGAGTATTAAAATCAGTAAGGAATGAGATATATGGCTTTTAAAAATAACTGACAGATTCAGGGTATTTCACACTCTACTAATACTGCTGTCTTAGGTTTTTTAAACATGCCTCAGATTTTCCAGTGAAAATCAGTGTTTCCAGTACCTTTTTGCGCTGGCAGTACAGATAAGAAGTTTACAGATTTTGATTGTCAAAGGCAAAAAGGGGTCTGTCCTATTTAGCATCACATGTGAAATTCTGTTGACTTCGGGCACCAAGGAAGCTGCAGTCTGTTCTTTTTCTCCTTGTTGAGAAGAAGAAAGTGATTTTTTTTTAGGGCTTTGAACACTTGTTTCCACACTAAATTACTCAGTACCACTAGCTCTGTCTGCTTTCTCATGGAACACTTATTTGTCATCATGCAATATTTATTAAATCATATTGTAAAATATTTCTCAAACTTTTTGTATCCCATTGCAGTGTTCTCCCCAAATGTGAGAAATACTGGCTTTATATTGGTATCCAGCAATTATGGGCTTAATGTAGGAATTCCTGATTGAGGTTTTGTATCTGTGCTATGTTAGTGGTTAGATGGGATCATACAATGATCCTCCTATTTTGAAAAAGGGGAAGTTATAAAAAAATGTCTATAAGAAACATCATAGGCAATAGAGTTTGCCAAATACTTCTCACAGCTGAGGTCAATGTGTGTAATGTTGTGGTTGGCATGCAGACCTGTCCTTTAATGAAACAGTTTGTCTGGAGGACATACAAAATCCTACTTAATATATAAAGTAAATTCTTAAATATTAGGGCTTACTATTCCTAAATATTAATAGTGACAACTGGTAACAAAACTAATGAAAGTTCTGCTGACAAAATAATGTTCTGTGTAACATTTAAATATATTACCATAACCAGACCAGTTTTCCAGGTGACAATTGATTGAAAATTAATAACTAATTTTCTTGTAGGCGAGGAGTAAAAGGAACTGATATTACCTCATGCTCTCTCCCTAGGTAAATAGATTCTGATGGTAAAATAGCATGAAATATTTTTTTATGTTATTAAAATAAGCAGTGGTGGCCCCGGACGCACACAGGAAGAGCTGGGTGATATGCTTGTGGTTTCTTTACAAAGCTGAAATTTATATCAGTATATGTAGAGTGCTTAGAATGCTGTGGAGTACTTACTGCCTTTTAAAAGACTGAAAAGGGTCATTTGAGAGTGATATAATTTTTCGAACTAGAGAACTAGTATTGCACTTTACTCACTTTAGCCTCAGACTGTCACATTTGCCTAATCTGTATAAAATCTCCTTTTTTTGCCCCTTCTGCAGGGTCTAAAACAGAAACTATTGATTCTGATCCTAGTGGTTCTGATGTATTCCGAGACCCATTCAAATATCCTGGAAAGTCTAGCAGTGATGACTAGAAAATTTCCAGTATTAACATATATTTTGAAGTATAATTGCTTTCCTGACCCTTCAGTGCACTTCACTGAAGTACTCTGAAGTGTCCCTTCTGCCTAGGACTGGCTTGAGGTGGATGGTAAAGCACACACACTCTCCCAACTCTCTTCCTCTTAAGAAAGAACAAATACGTCCAGCTTAGAGCAGAAACTGGGCTCAGACACTGGAAGTATTTATAAATATTAGTAATTCCTATTCTCAACTTAAGCAGAGATCTGGTGCCTGCCTTTGTCACATACTTAAACCACATTGTTAACATGGGAAGTTTCACAAGTCACATCTGCAGACACTGCACAGACATCCCACCTTTCTAAGTGAGTGCCCCATAGGATCGATTTACTGGAATTAGGTGGGCACACAAAATGCCAGAATATTCAAGCATTGGCATGAAGCACCTGCCAGAAGGTATCCCACTCATTTTGCATCGCTGCTGAATTCTATAATGTCATGTGTGATAATCTGCTATAAATAATATCTGGTACTAGGATATGTTATTGTTGGCAGGTTCGAAGTGAAGGCTGCATCTATCACTTGGGACAGGGGGGACAAAATTCTCTATTCTTTAATGATGCCAGAGGAAATATGAGGACAGCAGCCATCCCCAGGTGGGTTGTTTCCTCTTCCCAAAGACCTCAGCTAAGGTGCTGGAGTGGAGAAGGTAAGCTGGTGAGAAGAGTTACAGACTTTTTGCACATTTGGTCTTTTGGACACATTTTGGGCCAGACATGTGGATAAAGAAGTGGTGTTCCCATAACCTTCACCTAATGAGGTTGGTCACAGAGGACCAAATTCACATGAAAGGGAAGCAGAGCATGCATAGTGGCCATGAAGATTCCAGATTAGCTGAGGCCAAACTAATTTTCCTTGCATTCTTCATAACATGAGCTAGAACTGACCTACTAATTCAATGGACAATATTGTTGAGCTGTCACAGGCTTGGTATTCCAGAGATCTAAGAACTAGGGAGCAGGGGAAGTCCAATGTTACCAGATGAGCAGATGCAGAAGGAGAAAGTCAAACACTATCAAATTACTGACCTACTTTTGCTGAGACACTTGACTGGGGTACAGTCCTGAATCCCAGTGCTGAATCCCAGTGCCCCTCTGTGCTCTTTTGAGCAAGAGCTCACTGACCATGTTAGGTA
Source organism: Chiroxiphia lanceolata (assembly GCF_009829145.1). Taxonomy (NCBI): domain Eukaryota; kingdom Metazoa; phylum Chordata; class Aves; order Passeriformes; family Pipridae; genus Chiroxiphia; species Chiroxiphia lanceolata. The sequence goes on from NC_045641.1 coordinate 66,394,038, forward strand.
CGTAGGGATAGAGCTGTAAAAAAAAATTATTCCAAGATAAAAATCTGCTAAGAGGGGTTTTGGGAGGCAGTTATGTCTAAAAAAAAAAAGGATTGAAACTTTAGTCAATTCTCAAAGTGACCAGTTATGTTCCATTTTTCACAACATAATGCTATTGAATTGGGAGATTTTTGCTGGTCCCTAACTAGCAAACTAGTTCTCCCTAATTGACTGGGGAAGAAGTGGCAATGCCTCACTGGAAACAAACTATGCACCTATGTCAGATAAAATCCTTTCTTATTTTCCATCACAAAAATTGGAAATTTTATACCCTCACAAACAGAAAAAAATTCCTGACTGGATGTTATCTCTGTAAAAAGCCAAACTAACTTCTTGCTTATATATCCTGCATATATCCTGTATATATCCAGACAGCTTCATGTCTGAATTAATTTTTGACCTTTCTAGATTAGGCCTACCTTGGGTCTACATCCAGATATATTTCTGCATAGAATTGCTTCACAATAACAACATTGTCACGATGATTAGGAACATTTGCAATATCTGTGAAATACATCTGTCATGGAGCGAGGTACTGACAGAGCCAGCAGGTGGAACAAGGTTCACTCCCACGAGAGACAGCAGTCCAGTTAAAGACTGGATGTATATCATGAACCACACACCAAACCTGTTATGGCTAAGGAAAAAGCCCTCCTTTTTTCCTAGGAGAAGAAATAACATTTAGAAACAAATACAAAAATGCCCTCGGTGATTTAGAAGGGCGAACTAGGAGAAAAATTTTTTTTTAAACACGCTGGTCTGGGGACATACTGATTGGGATTCATTCCTGTTATGGCTATTTATCAAGCATATGTAAAATTGTACATATTCCTTTACCAGGTTAAATAGAGGCAGCCATCCACATAGGTAAAGATTGCCAGATAGTGTCTTTTGGCAGTGTAGATGACACATCATGAACTCGAGGCCACTTTTTGTCCCTACGTACTCCCAAAATGTTATTTGCTTACTCTCTTGATTTATGAGAGACATTTCTTGTTAAACATGTAAGTAGGTAAACATTTTGTAAAAGAGTACACTCGATATTCAGAATTCACAAATGCCAAGAGAGGCTAAAAGACAAAATCCCATATTCTTTAACCATCAAAAGTTCTGAGTGTATTCCTAAGCCTCTATGTAATCTTGAAAGGTCAACAGACTTGGATTTTTTCTGGCTGAAGAGAATGTAAGTTCCAGGGAGTAGGTTTGTCTGCTTCTTGCCCACTTTCAATAGTTAAGAAATGCTGAAACTATAAACAAGAATATCAAGTTAGGAATTATTCCTAATTATCCCTATTAAGTAAAAGTTTAAGTTCTTTGTATCTACAATACGAGTAGTACTTCTTACAAGCTGTAAGTGGTTACAGGAAAGACTCAAGCCCAAAAACTTTGGCTCAGGGTTCAAAATTTAAGCAACTCAAGAGGGAAAATAATTCCAAAATATGATTTGAGTCTCTCTTGAAAATTTACACGTTCAATAGTGAGTTTACTGTTCTCTCTCATATTTCATCTGAATACTGAAAACTTTGTAAGGACTATAATTTTGTAAATAAGTGAAGCAAGCAAGCAAACTAAATTCAGATTTTGAACTCCTTTCCATGCTTTGAAGATAAATTTTAAATATTGTCACTTGATGTTATAAAAAATTATTTTACTTTGACAGCACATAATATCCAATAAATTTACTAAGCTGTTTTATAGTCTTTGCACAAGACTTATAAAAGATCATTTCAATAGCAAGTATAATACTGAGGCTACTTTAGCACACACAGAAAATTGCTTCAAGTTTAGAACAGGATAAGAATTATGATGTTGGATCTAATTGAGCGTAGAGGGGGGATTAGATAGAATTGCACAAGATTGCTTTGGAAAGGTTAAAATCCCTATTCTGAAAATAGTAAGGAAAATTTGTAAAACAAAAGCAACAGGAAGAACTTCAGTTTTTTGTTTAATGTACTAAAAGGAAGCACTTTGAGTTGGTTTTGTACAATTTAAGACCTGGGTTTAACCCTGGTTCCAGAAATTCTAACCCCTGCAAGTCCCAATCCTTTTTTTGTATTGGCATCTGATCTAGAGCTTCAACACCTCTGACATTCTGAAGGAAGTTTTCACCCTCTAGAACCTGCAACCCTCTATAAGAAGTACCAGCCAGCATTCATCATGTGAGGGTATCCTTTTTCAGCGTGTGAGGGTGCCAGATTACCAAGAGCAGCATGAAATATCTCACGGCCTTTCAGTGCACTTGTTTTGTTGATTGTGGGAAAAAATCACCATTCCTTTCCTTTTAGTCATACTTCAGCCTAGGCATCCCTGGTCACATTTAACCTACTGATGTATCACACATGCTTTTGATGAATTTGATCTACTTTTACAACAGAAAAGAACTATGCTCTAAGGTCGTCTCACCTTAGTTCCCATTTCAAACAACCATTTTGCTATTCATTAAGAAACACTTTTTTTTAATAAAACAAAAATTTCCTGGCATAATGTTTAAAATTTATGAGCTCTACCTCTTAATTCCAGATTATTTCCAATTTGAATTTTAAGTAAAAATCTGGCTTGATCAGCTTTTACACATTTGATGTTTCTATACTTTTTGCTGAGCGTCTTTGCTTCTCTGTCATTCAGCAAACTTTGAAATGCATTTCTTATTTTAAATCTACTTAAGTGTATGTATATTGTTCTTAAATTCTGATTCCACTTTGCTTTGTAAGCCTTTTATCTGTTGAGGATTGAATATCCCTGTTGTCTATGCAGTATTTATGTACATCTGGTTGTTTCAGATACATTGCAACAACAAATTATTCATGTTACAAAGAAAGCTTAATATAGATACTGCTATAAATATTATTGGGTACTGTTTATTGTTACAAGCCTGGTTTCTATCTAGTTGTGTTGAAAAGAATGAATAGAAATCATATTTAACACTTGCCCGTGACATAAGCCTGAAGACTGTATGGTAAAAAATATCTGTCGTTTGCAGCAGAGTGTTTGTCCTCAGTCTGAGGGCTGGTCTGATAAGGCAGGCTTAAATAATCACTTCCCCTTGCCTGGTTTTAATTAAAGTGACAGTAAGTAAACACTGACTAGAAATCGATGAGAATCAATGGCCTTGTGGCAAACGGACAGAGAAAAATCCTGTGCATCAGTCAGGATCAGCCCGGAGAGCCAGTTTTGAGGCTGTCCTGTGGCTGCGAGGGAAGAATTTAGATCCTGTAACATGAAAAAAAAAAAATAGGAGAAAAATCCCCCTGACTCAGACTTGAATGACCTGAACTGATAATAGAGAAAAAGGCAATCCTAACAGTCCACCCACCTGTTTTTACCGTAGAAGCCTTTCAAAAGAAGAAAAAGTAACAAAATGTTTTGATATCTGCGGTCTGATTCGCAGCTCTTAGAGCCACTGGAGCAAGATTGGAGGCTTTGTGTTTTTTTCAGTATGCTCTGCTGAACAGGGCAGATGTGCAGCAGCACATAGCCACTTGTTTTTCTGCCTAATCATTAAAAAAAAATATATTTTCCCTGTATCTGTCTTCAGAGTCGTGCCCTAACTCTGAACTTATGGATTCCTTTTCTCTACTGAGTATTTGATAACCACTGAGTAATTAATAAAAATGACTTAGAACCGTGTGACAATCTCTTACATTTCTACCTGTTTGGCCGATATGAGCCTGGCCTCAGAAATGTTTAGGTGATTTTATCTGGGACAGCCAAAGCTCTGCCATTTGGATCTCTTCCTGTGCTCCAGCCCCAGGACTTCCCTCCTCCTGCAGCACTACTTAAACATTTCTTCCCATCTCTTTCTCTGCCCAGACATGAGGCAGCCTATCTATTTCTGAGGTAGAATGTCATGTTTGTCTTCAAGATAAATGAAGGTATATTTAAAGTCTAATGATTGGATTTTACTCCTTATCGAGGTACTTTTATTTTTCCTAAAAAAAGTTGGATTTTAATTTTGTTTTTAATGCTTTTAATGCTAGGGAAATTACACTTCAGAGTAACTAGTTTGTAATTTGTGATCATGCATGATTCTGATAGTGAAGGAATTTCATTACAGGTACGGTAAAAAGAGGGGAATGCATGTACATTTGCATGTCCATGTGCAGGTAAATAAATAGTAAGCCACATTGATAACAGAGGCCATTATAATTTGAATAAGATTATATTCTCTCTAGGAGAGATAAAGGGTAATGAAAGACAATTCAAAGCTAGTTTGTTATTACTTCATCAAATACCTCAGCCTCAAGCTGATAAAATTCCCTTGTATAGCTCCCATGAGACATTAACTGCAATGATGCTGCCAACCATTTGTAGTGATCTCTAAAAACATTAATATCACTATTTAAATGAGTTTGTGATGTAGTATAACAGAGGGTAAAGCTAGAGGTGAAACTGCTACATAAGCTTTCATAAAACGACTACAAGTGTGTTACTGGGTATGACAAAATGAATTATTTTCACAACAGACAGGTGCTCCAAAGAGACTTTTAAAGACTTTTGCAGAAGACAAGCTAGAATGTGTTCTGTGAGGTAACTTTCACTGTCCTAACCACCCTCAATGAAAGACAGAACTTTTGCTTTCCTTTCTTTTCGACCAAGTTAGAAGTATGAGACTCCAAACTGCTGGGGAGTTTGACTCAAATCTATTTGTTCTTGTCTTTCCTTGGCATTCTGTTATGTTTCCTCATACTTAACAGTTTCAGGAATCTTTCCTTTTCTGGCCCAATGGCTGTGCAGGTCTGTACAAGTGTCCCCATGCCATAACACTGTACAGGGTGCAAAATTAGGCACGTGTTGGTCTCTGCCATGGGGCAAGTTCAGTGGTTTTCTGCTCAAAGATGGAGAATTTTCCCGAGGGTTCTGTGTCATTCTGAGAACACAAATCAGAAGCAGGCTCTGATTTTGCACTAAGGGCTTCAGAGGAAAAAGAGTTTAGATCCATTATGTTACATTTTCACTGTGTTAATCCCTCCCTTGGAACCAGAAACAGCCAGTTTCATGTAGAATTAAGAAGTTACTGGGACTGTCGACTTGCAAAACAACTCGTAAACGTGAAAAGCAGTTAATTCACATTTTCTCAACCCAGGAAGTGATGAGAAAAATAATGCAAGTAGGGCAGCTGCTTGTCTTATTTTAGATCAAATTGTTTGTACACTTAAAAAAAAAATTCATGCTTGACTGCAGACATGTTAAAATCTTTTCATTGTGAGAGCGTTAACTGAGACTTCCTCATGGGGAGTATTTCATTAACACTTGGAAAGAAGAGGCACAGAAGCAAAAAGTACTGTTGTCACAGTGTGTCACTTGACAGGCTGTGAGGGAATTCAACATTTTTCAGTAGAAGTTCAGTCCCTTACAGGATACTGTGGAAAAATCAAAGTAATTTTGTTAAACAGTACAATAGGTTGGTCTGAGAGGTGACGTTAGGCATGCACTGTAATGTTTGGGTTTGGTATTTTTCTTAAAAAACAAAACCAAACAAATAATAAAAAAAAGCCCAACCACCTCAAAACAGGGTTCAGAAGCTTCTTTTAGAAGCTGAACCCATCAATTCATGCTCCTAAAGCACAAAGGCTCCCCTGTTCCAACATAAATAATCAGTTAATAAAATTAGTTCTTATCTACAAAGACTAATAAAGTGGCTGCTGATCAGGATTTAGCCATTGACCATGAACTTTGGTTATAAAAACCTTGGATATTTAAGTAAAAATCAGATTATTTTGATTTGAAATTTTACGTAGGAGATCAGTTTTCCTTAAAAATAATCATAATAATTAAAATAATTACAATAATTCCTTCCATGAAGGAACAAAGCAGTAAAGAAGAGAAATTATTCAGGCCTTTGCTAATTTAAAAATAAATGAAGAAATTATTTGCAATTCTTACTGTAGTATCTGAGGACAGTTTTAAAGATCTTGTATTATCTGGTTCACTAGCAAGTGTCTTTATTCTATTGTCTGAAATAAAGTGCACATAATTCAAGTGAGTGCTAGAAAACACTACTGAGTTTAATTCATATCCAAATGTAAGGCAATTTTTTCTCACTTCTTCTGCCCATCTGTGATACCTAAGATTTGATCAGTAAAATAATTTAGTTTGTGCTTTAATTGCCCCTCAAATAAAAATTCTTACTGTAGTCAAGAAGCTTTTGCCAGAATAAGGTCAACGAGAACGTGAAATAATATGGATGTTAACATGACTATTTATTGGTAATATTAACACAACTGATTATTTACCCCACAAGAAGGGACACTACAAGTGTTTAAGATTATTTTGTGGGTTTGATTTTCAGAACCCATTTTATAGACTTCCTTTTGGAGTAACAGGTAATGTTGTATTTTCTTCTTTTAATTTAAGCGGGATTTTTATTTTCCCAAAGGGCAGAAAAAGATTCTTATTTTTTTATATATATATATATATGTTATTGGTCTCATATCCAAAATGAATAGAGTCACTAAAAATACCTGGAAGTAGTGAAATAGGATTTTCTACTTCCAATGTGTTCTTTGTCCTTTGACAGTTACCAAGCGATGTGGAATGTTTCAAAATATCTAGTAAGTGTGTTATGATTTTACATTCAAAGCTGCCCCTTGTTCTTAGCTTACAAAATAACGAGGATAAGAGTGAAGTTGCAGGGAATTGCTGTCAGCAATAAAGATTTTTTTTCCAAAGTGGAGGTTTCTTAAAGACACATGTATTCTTCATGGTGTTTTGTGATTGTTTTCTTTTCCTACCTCCTCTCCTCAGCTAAAAGCAATTCTAACATGTAAAAATAAGCGCTGGGCCAGTAAAATACATGCCTGTCTCTTCAAGAACTGATATTTCAATCCCTGTCATACACACAGACAGACTTAAGAGCTTGCTTGTCAAGGCTGTTCCTGTCAGCAGCTGAATCACACCCTTCTGTTGGAGACATCTTGCATCGGGGCTCCGGCAGCAACGACTGTTCTTTTGCAGCAGAGAGGTGACACTCTGCTTCTGCTTTGCTTCCAGGCTGTTCAGATGAGCAGTGACTGCTAAGTGACAGTGCTTTTCAAGGCAGTGTTTAAAGATATGGTGGGTCTAACCTACCCAAGGAACCTCCCTAACGCACGAACCAAGAGGAAGGAAGAGCCCTATGGGACAAAACCGAAATCGCTGCGAAACCGAGCCTGGTTTCAGCCTGCATGACCTGCCTCAAGGTGCATCATACAGACAGGAAGAATTTCTTCTACAGGAAGTTTATCAGCTCACGCTACATAAATTTAAAATTTATGCTATGACAATTAGCAGGAGCATTATGTTCCTGCAGGACATAATAGGAAGCCATAAACCCCCTACTCCCTGCCCCCGCAGCTCTCTCCTCACCGAGATAATCGGTGAAATATTTACGTTCATCTTAGTGAAAGCAGAACTGGGCACATAGTTGATATCAAAAGACAGGAGGGAGGAATTAACAAAAATATTTACTACAGAATTGCCTTTGTAAAGATTAGACTAGAAACCAGAGATTAAAGGATTGTAATTCCAGCCATAGAGACACACATATAGAAATTTATCAGAGGCGTGACAGTTTCTAGTGGTCTGTGACTTACCAAAAACATTTTTAAATACTTTTCTTTGGACTATGAAGAAATATTCTCCCTTGGCATCAGAGATGACATGCAGAGTAAATCACCTGCCCACGACAAAAGTATCACAAGCCTAGGGTGAAACATGCAAAGCCAAGCTTCAGTCATCGAGAGTTTGTCTCAGTGTTACTCTTCAGAAGAGTGTGTTGTGGTGCAGATGTAGAAATGAAATTTTTTTGTTTTCGAACAGAGGACCACCTTCTCACATCTTCAGGCAGGGTAAAAAGTACTGGGGTGGCTTAGCAGAAGGATTAAAGAGCAAGGCTGAGAATAGCCTCAAATCATAGAATCCTAATAATAGAATCATAAAATCCTAATCATAGAATCATAGAATCAACCGGGTTGGAAAAGACCTTTGAGATCATCAAGTCCAATCTTTGAACAACTACCACCATGGTTACTAGACCATGGTACTAAGCACCACATTTAGTCTCATCCTGAAAACCTCCAGGGACGGAGATTTCACCACTTCCCTGGGCAGCCCATTCCGGTGCCTGATTACCCTCTCTGTAAAGAATTTCTTCCTAATATCCAACCTAAACCTCCCCTGGCACAGCTTAAGACCATGCCCTCTTGTCTTGCTGATAGTTGCCTGGGAGAAGAGACCAAATCCCACCTGGCTACAACCTCCTGTCAGGGAGTTGTAGAGAGTGATGAGATCTCCCCTGAGTCTCCTCTTCACCCCTTCTGAGTGTCAAGAACCATCACTTCTACTTGCCTACCTTTACTTTGGCCTTCTTTCCAGTGGCACAGCTCCCGAGGGAGAAGTGAAGGTGCCCACAACTAGTTGATCAGGGCACTTTACAGAACAAGGGCAGTGGCCTCTGTGTCAGAGATGGGCACCCATGCCAGCTATGCTTTAAATGAAAAAAAGTGAATGTGCCATCGACATGTGAAGAGGCTGTTTTGACATCTAAGTGCAGAACTGGCTTTGTGAATCCCAGCCCTGTAGCTGCTAACTTTATAGAGAGGCATTCCAGTTTCAAGAAAATAAACTTGGATTTCAGCATTTCCTTTTACCAGCCCTTCCCCTGCTGCAACTGGGCAGTCATGACAACCCAGGTGCTACCAAAAACCTTCTGCTAAGAGATTAGGATCCAGCTAAGGGAGGTCTGTGCATCTCACTCCCAAAGGTGGTATCCAGCAGGTAAGTGGTGTTACACATATTGATCTTGACTGATGCAACACAAGTCTGTCACAGCTGGTTTTAATAGGACTATTAACGGAAACTTCCAAAAATGCTTATCAGTCTTATCCACAGCTGGTGATGGGGCTTTCACAATAAGAGACAGATTTGCAAAATCAGCACAGATCCACATTTTCATTAAACAATTCAGATGTTCTTCACGTTCAGCTTTTTCTTTCACATAGATCTGCAAAGCTGGGTTGCAGACACAACTCCCCAGATTTGATTGAGATTCAGCCCCAGCACCTCACTCTCACCCCTGGAATCTTCACAGGACTAATATTAGATATTTTCCACAAGGTAGTAAAAAAGGTTAATGTGTATTTTAATGCCCCAAATAAGTAGCATTGCATTATTCTTTTGAAGAGTTTGTTCCCTGGGGAATAGGTTGGGTGAAGATTTTCCAGTCGTATCACAGACCTTCTTAAAATCACAGCAGATATAATCAGTTTTTGAAATGCCCTTTATACCTGTCAAGCTAAATAAGATTACAGATTTGTCTGCTCACAAAAGTGTGATGTCATATAGTCCCATTTGCTGCAGTTCAAGTCATTATCTATCTTGTCTGAAAGCGCAGTGTGCATGATCTGCAAGATCAATGTTGAGTATGTTAAAGGGGGAAAACCAAAGATGACTGTTGCTGAATTCTCAAGTGGAAAAGCAGAAGTCAAGATGCCATAAAACTTGGCTGCCCCTGTGTGTGTCAATGAGAGACAGGTAATTTTCAAATCAGCAAGAGGCAACTACTTTAAGGCAAATACCAGCATAAACAACAGGAGAGGAGAGCAGTGGAGGAGCTTGGCTCCATGAGCTTTGTTTGCAGACTGATAGGCAAGATCAAAGCAGCAAGTGTGAGAGAAAACAGCACACCATTTTGGCACAGGTAACCAGAGTTGCTCTTAACTCACCTCTCTAAGCATCCCTGGGGACACTGTGCTTCAGAGCACCATTTCCCTCCATGCTACTCTCTCACTAGACACACGTGGCTGCAGGAGACAGCTGCCTGGTCTAAAGCATCCTCACCAGCCACAAGTAGAAAGGCTATAGTTTGGCATATAGAAGACAGCTGGAAAGAGATTCAAAGGTTAAGAGATTGAAATGCTTTTAGGCAGAAGTTCTAAGTTGCAAAGGAGTTTTTCTTGCACGGAAGAACTTACGTTGCAGGGACCTGCAACGTGTCGCTTTCAGAGGAACAGTTGTCCATAGGTGTACCTGAACTGAAACTCTCAGCCTGAATTTCATGAAGCAATGAAGAAATTCACATATGAACCCACCTGTCAAATCTGTTCATTGCTCAGGGCCTGTTCCATCCTCTAAAATTTAGCGTTTTCAATTGTTGCCAATTACATCCCCTACCAAAAGCCCTCTTTTTTGTTGTTTTCTGTAGTTTTGTCTGAGATACATCAACGATGTTTTACCAGCTGACCTGGTCTCAGGCAAATATAACTTTAAAATTTCATTGTCTCTTCATGGAAGGTTTTTTTGGCTAGTGTGATGTTTGCAAGATTTCAATGGAAGTTTCCATCATGGGAGGGAGCACAAGGCTAGGACAAGAGTATGAGAGGCAAAATTCCTGGTCCTTAGTGGGAACAACCACCCGTCTTGACTTCTGCTTTTCCACTTGAGAATTCAGCAACAGTCATCTTTGGTTTTCCCCCTTTAACAAACCCTCTGACTTTGCTGGTGCCCTTCAGGTTTTGTTAGGCAAACCATTTCAGGAGAGGACAATTTTAAGAATTTTGTTAATTGTTTGCAGTGGCTTCTTTACACTTGTATACATTTAATGATACAAGTCAAAGAGTGTTGCTAGTTAGATGACATAATGAAAGGACAGGAAAAAACACTGAAATAGGAATAAAACTATTAAGGCAAATAATAATCTGTAGTAACAGTAACAGTTGAAAAATCTATGTGGCTATATCTACATGCTAACTATTAAAATTATTTTGTAGAAATAAGTTATATATTCAAGATAGGCACAGATTTACAGGGAGAAAAGAGGAAATGGTAAACCTAGGAGTCACTAAAACAGCCCCAAGCTCCCTGGATAAATTCCTAAACTGAAACTTCATTGTCTCTCTCTCTCTTTCCGTGTCTGACACAAGCATCTTCAAGAATTACAATATTTTGTTAATTTATCAGCTTAGATTTAAAACCAGTGAGAAAAGACATGAAGTTTGACTCAAAAACCCATAAGAAAACACTGTGAAAGTCCTGGGCTTTAATGTAGAGAGCATTGTGTCTGCTTTGGGACAAAATTCTGCCCGTGTTGTTGATTAGCAGAACTTGAAATGAAGATGCCCTGCTTTGAACAGGGACACCCTTCCCCTATTTTCTCAGAGACCAGGGTATTCCTAAACCACCTTGGCTCATCTGTTTCTACAAATAACACTTCATGAGTTCTCAGATATGTTTCACTAGGTAGAAGGGAATCTCCTGGTGTTCAGTATGGATTTGGCTATCTTACAGTGCATTAACCATACAAAATGTTTTATTTATTTTTGCTGTCAAAAAAAATGTATGACCTGCCAAATTTATTTCAACTTTACTTCAAACTTTCTTTACTCTTGCATGTGACTTTCTGGCAATATTAATCTCACAGGCTGTATATACCACAATATACATATTTCTGGCTGTTAACCTCCTGTGTGCAATTCCAATTTTCTTACTATACACCTATGAAGGTTTTCACTTCAGATCAGCCATGAGCTATAAGCTCATCTTCCTTATTTTTTAATGAAATCTTGTATTGGGTCACATTGTTTACCAAAATCTCTATCTTTTGTTCTACTAAATAATTAAGTATATATTTATATATACTTACTATATATAATAGAATATTGAATATTTTATATGTATAATCAGTGTTAAATTATCATTGACACTTAATTTATTAAAAGTCAAAGTTCATATATATTTCCCTGCCTGTTCCAGCTTTGGAGGCAAAATAGGAATAGGGAAGGAATGCATTCACTGTTAAGTTTCAGCATTTTTCTTTGTGCTTGAATATTTAGCAGTTACCTTCAGTGACTGATGATCTCAGTATGCCAGTCCTGTAAGTGGGGCGATATGAGGAATCTCAAAAATGTAGAGTGAGACAATGTATCCAAACCTCTTCTTTCTGAATAAAATAACGTGTGCAAAGTTTCTGAGTCAATATGTCCTTTATGCAAACTTGATATTGAAACTTTTAGCAATTCCCTGCCAAAATGATGATGACAGCAGAAATTTCAAACACATAACACAACCTTCTTTTTCACTAACCCTGTTGCCATTATTAGCTTAAGGGTACGTTTTTTGAGAGTGCCCAAAGGGGAAGAGGGGGAAATCTAAGTTGTTTCATCCCTTAACGATACACACTGGTGCTTTGTTATATTTTCAGGCATGTTTAAGCAGGCAAAGGGACACAAAATTGACTTTTCGTGAGATTGTGGGCCCTATGGCCGAGCTTCACTGAAAGTAGTGAGGTTTAATTGTACCTAAGAGCCAAAGCCACAGATACCCAATTGATTTCACAGCTAAAGTGCTGTTGAGATTAAGAATTTATTTTTCCCTAGATGTGGAATTTACTATCTTCTAGTGATTCCCGCCCACCCCCCCCACAGAGTCAGAAGCACAAAGCCCACAGGTGCTCCTCTTCAGTACAAAGTGATTTGGTTTAGGTGTAATTCTTCCTTCTCAGCTGTTCTTACATGTCCTTGTGCACCTGGATGTCTCAAAGGTGAAGTAACCAACTCAGCTGCAGACCAGCAACAAACAGTACAGGGAAAAAAGGCAATGGAAGAGGCATCATGTTTTTAAGAGGGATAATGATGTTATTGAAGGAATATCCTGCTTCTACAGCTGTTTCCCACCTTTACATACTTTGCTATTTCTAATTTTGAAAGGAAACGAAAAAAAGAATTTACCCTGCAAATTAAAAGCATAAAAAAGCATATACTAGGTATTTAAAAAAGAAAAGCTCCTTCACTGAAATGACTCCAAAATGTATTCAGTATTGGGGGTGGTGTTGAGATGTTCATTAAGAATTTTGTCAGGTGCACATATTTTAGAATAGGTGTTCTACTGATGTAAACACTTAAGTCAATGAAGTTTCACGTTCATGAAATAAAGCTATAATTAAAGTTCAAATTCAAATGTGCAGTTGCAAGAGATAGGCTAAAAAAAAAAAAAGAGATCTGGCAAAATGCAAGCCACCCCTCACTGTACGATCAACAGGATTGCGTTAAGTCACTCAGCCATGCTAATTCATCCAGTTTTATTACTTGCTCTTCATTAACACTCACACTCTGTGTAATTATGCAAATAGCTCTGAAGAAAAAAAAAAAAGGTGTTCTTTTTAAACCTGTTTTTAATTTCTCGGGGAAATGTAACAACATATGTTTTTCAGATACTGAGAGGTAGCACCTATGAATATACCACCACTAACAGCGTGCCATGAACTTCAACTGAACAGCTTCTTCACATCAGTGTGGCTCAACCTTTTTGTGTACCTGAATATAAATTTGACCTAGTGCTAGGTTTACTCTCTCCTGAGGTGGGGGTTGAACTTGGTGAAATTCCTCCTATCTGTAGCTATCCCATGGTATCTCATTACTTAGGAGATACTCTGCTGTATACGAATCTTCAGTTCTGGAAGCTGTATCCACTTTCTGCTTGTAAATATATGGCCTTTTTGCACTTGCCAGGAATGTTTGGCATGTGAAGTCAAATAACAACAGAGAAGCATTGGTGTCATCTTCTTCTGGAGAAAGAGGAAGATGCTGTGTGGAGGGATACTCCAGTGTAGGACTGAAGGCCTTGCCCTACCCAAAAACCTGATGTGCCAGAGTATTCACACCCTGTACACAGATATTGGGCTGTCTCATATACAAGAGAAGAAAGCATTTCAGATTTCTGTACATGGTAGACCAGCAATCAAGGGATAGTGCCTGATTTAAAGAGGAATATTGTGTTTCTATATTCTTGATTTGGTGGATAGCCAAATCAGAGCCCTTTCAGCAGTGATTCTGAAAACCTTGAATCTGCAAAGATTTACTGCCTCTGCTCAGTGTTGTTCAGGTCAGCATTCAATACACAGCCCAAGAGATGCAAATTAGAGGGACAATATCAAGCATTTGTGAGCTCAAGTTGGATCTATCCAAATTCTGGAGCTCAGGGTCTGCTCAAAGAGCAAGGTGCATCTCGTTTCTGACGTGGAGAAGCAAAAGGAGACATGAAGATCCTTTACTTCCAACTGGTTTTCACTAAATCAGCCATAGTAATTTGCCCTACAAGAAACCCCAGCCTTCTACAACCTTCTTAGATCCCATATTACATCACAAATCACAAGGGGTAGTGAATAAATCATGCATGTGTTTTTCAATTTCAGCACAAAGTCAACTTTGGCATTCAAAGGTGTTCCTGAAGTTAAGTTAAAGCATTGATTCTAAAAATACAATTTCTCTTCTGTTTGTCACTTGAGACTGGCTGTGTCCATTGCTCAGCATTCACAATTCAGCCTCAGGAACAGCAGAGCAGTAACAGCCCAAGAAATTCTAATTAGTACAAAGACAAAAAAAAATTAACTTTTATCTCTACACTTTTCCTTCTCTATAGAAAAAGGCAAGAGAACATAATTAACTGCTCTGTTCACTGCAGAGTTATAAGGATCAGGTTCAAGTTTGACTTAACTTTTTGGGGGAAAGTTTGGTGAGTGGGATTTTCTTTTTCTCTAATAAGACAGACAAGGACTGAAGCCTTGGTGATAATGAAAGGAAGAAAAAAAATCTTTCTGCCATGTTGTGGAGGTGTCAGGTGGAGTGGAGCTTAAGACAGAATGCCTGAATTATAGGTACAAGTGTCAAGCAGGCCATATGACTGAATCTAATATGGGGCACTACTTGGACAAAACTACCATTGCATGAATTTGAGAAATCTCCTCCCAGCTCTGTATCCAGTTCTGTATGTGTACACCTGGATTCCCAATTGCCAAGTATGACGAATGTGACAGACATTTGAAATTATTTGCCTCTTGAATTTGACTGATAGTGTTATTTAGCCAATGTATTTTTCATCTTATAAGTCACTAAGGGGCAAAGAACCAGTTCTACCTTAGTCACGCTATTTCAGCTTCTTAGGACACCCTCATGCATAAAACACACCCTGACTCCTCCCCTCCCCCAGAAGGACCAGTGCACAGCAGTAAATTCAAAAATAAGTGAACATATTATAATAAAGACAAGATTAACATGAAATTCTATATCTCTGGGCACGTGCACACATGTACTTCATTGCTTCGTGATCTCACGCCTCACAAAAAACAAACTGTTTAATTCTGATTTTTAAAGAGCAAAATCATTTGCTATATTGAAACAGCCCATTCATCACATAAAGCATTTGATTCTGTCACCTCAAGTACTTGTTAAATCACTTCCAGCTGCTACAATCAAGGGCTAGGTACTTCCAAGGTCTGACACTTTCTGAGCTCTATTACACCTTTAAGTATGATTCTTCAATCCAATTCTAGCCTTCATAATAATCAAGTGCCCACTCCACTTAACTTCAAGGCAACTGGGGAACCTGGAATTCTCCATATATACCTGTGTCTGATTTTCAATCAGATCTCTTCAACCCAAGATTGAAAGCTCCTGAATATCAGCTAAGTACTAAAATGGCATCATTTGCAACTTGCAGCGGTGTCATCAGTAGCACTTCCATTGTTAAACTCCTGTTTTTCCCAGGTCCAAAGCAGTATGTTTAGACTGAGGATGAAATTAAACATATAAGGCAGAATTTAGCTGCAAGCATGCACAGTGCTTGCTAGATAAGCAAGCTCTGTCTGCTCACACAATTTAGTTACATGGTTCTTAACTAAGCTGCCACATGTTGCTGAATTTTTCTTTGTGTGCCACAAACAGGAATGTCACAGAAAAATTGAAATGCAGAGGCTGGTGAGAAAGTATAGCTCTGGCTGTTTGCACATATTAACCTCACAGTTGAAACACTAACACGAATCATTACAAAGGAAGCATCACAATCAGCAATTTTTCCCGCTTCTATATCCTTCTTTTTGGGAAGAACATCTATTGGTGTCCCTCTTCTTTACCTCAAAGCATCAGCTCCTGTCCACCCCATGAGCAGGGCACTCAGAGCCATTATTGCACAGTGATTGCCAAGACCCTGAAACTTGTTAGGACAGGAGATACACATAGATTACTTGAATATTCCTGCACCCTGCATCCTTGATCAGCATCACCTGCTTATGCAAGCCTGCAGTTCAATAACCCTAGCTGTGTCTTCTTTTTCTTCCAAAGGAAAAGAGAATCCTGTTATGATAACTTGTAGAAGGAGATAGCAGAAAAAGTGGGACAACACCATAGTTTTCCACACACACATCCTGAGAAATACCACAGAACTTCAACTTTCTTCCAGTTGAAAAGAAAAAAAATCCCACACTGGAGAACACATGATATTTGGCCTTGCTTTCTCTAGTGCCAGCTAGAAAAGTGCTGAAATATTTATCCCTTTAATAAAAAAAACATAAATCCAAAATCCTAAAATGCCCCTCACAAGACCAGCAGCACAAGTCACACCTCGAGTAGCTGCATTATATGTGGTTTTGTGTACTGTGTTTGGGTTCTTTCATCTAGTAAGGCACAAAGGGAAGTTCAGTCTTTTTCTTGTTGTTGACTCGTTCCTCCAATGCTGTCAGGTATCAATTCTCTAGGGACTAATAAACCTGAAGTTCCCACTGAAGTCTTTCCATGGGAGGGACACCTGGGGGACTCAGTTCTCTTTCTGGAAACTTGTAAGAAAAAAAGTGCCCTTCAAACTGTTCCTCTCTTCAACACAGTTAAAATAAGACAATGTATTCACTAGTTATTAACAGGGGCAGACATACAGGAATTCAAAAGCTTAAGTTTTTCGGGAGATCATTTTAAAAAGGGTCAAAATGCACCAACTTGCAAAGGCCCTTGTATTTGGCACAGCGGGTTTTTTTATTTAGTGAGCCAATTGCACTACTTAGAACACCTCAGGAAGTTTTCTGTGTTTTTTCCTGAAAGCTTTTTTTCCTTAACTCTGACTTTCAAAAAAAATTTTTATTTCCTTATGGCAAAATCTTCAAGTTTTTCCAACACAATTAGCTTGGTAGCTTAGTGGCCTGAATATGCTTGGACAGACTTTATTAAACACCAGAACCAACTACATGAAACATTTTTAAGAAAGAGAAAATTTTCCTTTATTAAAAAAGCAAGCAAACAAACAAAAAACCAGCAAACCAACATTCCTATACTCTGCTCTTAATGTTACAGGCCATCTGAGTGGATTTTACATGCAGAGCTGAAAATACAAAGTGAGCGCGCACCAGCTGAAAATTCAAGGTGTCAAACGCTACCAATATTTTTTGAACTAAAAGTTTCCTGTGTTACATGTTAAAGTACTCTTAAAGCAAGGCCCTTAAAATTAGTTGGGTGTTCCTCCCAAACTTTCAATTGGCACGCAGACCAGTTCTGCTGCTGCTGCTGAAAGAGGCCGTGCTACCGACTTCAGGAGGGGCAGAAGTACACTTGGTGTCCCTTTAATCCTTTCAGACTGGGAGTCAGAATTTCCAGATGCAGCAATCCTCACTGCTAATGGACACTCAAAAGCAGTTCAGTGACAGTAGAGAGAAAGAGAAGCAAGGGATATGGACACCATGAAGTAGAGATGAGAAGAGCTAAGGTTTGACACGGATGCATTGACTGCTGCCCTGAAAGAAAGGGGGAAAACAAAGCACTGTGGCTTTTTCTAGTCTGGTGAATGAATAAATAGAAGATGACAGAAAGTCTTTTGGATGCTTATGAATGTCAAATACTTTTAAGTGGCTGCCTTTCCTTGTCACTTAACATTAAAGAGCCATATAAAAATACACTTATGCTCAGTCATTTGGTTAGGGACATAAGGCTGAGCTGACTTAAAACTTCGATATTGATTAGATAGAAATGTTAAAGCCTATCCTTTTAAATCAGCCCCCCTTGCTAGTTTACCCATTATCTTTGTATAGTTCTTCCACCATCTGTGTGTATTACTTAAACATATTGAAAAGTAGAATTGTAAATTAGTCCCAAAAGAAACCCTTTCAAACTCAAGATCTGTTGTTTTTCTTTATTATTATTAGTTTTCCTTCCTAAAAAAAAAAATGCCTGTAATGTATGTATGCAGGAATATATTTCTCTGTAAGGTTTTGCAAAGCAAGCATTATAGCATTTTTCTGGTGCATGAAAACAAAACAACCTAACAAGAAATGAAAGAACTAATCCTTCCTAACTAGAGATGTACATTTTGCTTTCTAAGCACAAGTAGTAACTGATCAGAAAAAGAAAATCATTACTGTTTCCCATTCTCCTATTAGAAATTTCCATCCTTTCATTTATGCTAAGATGTAAATTAACTCTTTGATGACTATTCACAGACTGAGCAAGCAGGAACAGGTGATCCTAATGAAAACAGGAATAAGCATCACAGGTCAGAAAGTCTGACATCAAGCACAGCTGGATCAGCTGTTGTCTGTGAAAGCTGGTTGGGTGGTTCCAATTCTAACACAATGGGTGGGAAAACTCAGAAGGAAACCAAACAGCACAGTTTGTACCTTTAAGGAGTTAAAAGTTTTCCTCCTTGTAACAGTGAACTGTGCTTTTGCTAATCAGGGAAAGGAATTATTTTCATCTCCTTCCTCTGTGCCAAGAAGGTATAATTCAGGTCCACCATTCAAATATTTCTCTGTCACTGGTTTTTTTATTTATTCTCCCTCCTTCCAATCTGCTCATCTGTATTATCAGATTCTTTTTCTTTTACCACTCAGACTCATCTCTGCAGTGTATCCATATCAATAGCTTCATAATAAAATTAAATCCTAATGAAGAGTTAGGTTTCCAGGTAGCTGCAGTCATTTTGGAGTCACTTTAAAAAACCCAAACAAAAACCAACCAAGGAACCAACCAACAAGAAAAAACCTCTACACCCCAAAACACCACCACTCTTGGAGAAATCATATTATTGAAAGTTGTGGACTAAGGAGAGAAGTTCACAAGGTCCTGAAGAGAATGAAGACTAAGCCCAGGCCCTACTGGGCTTCTGGAGAGATGTCCTGTTTCAGAACATTAGAGTATTACAGAAGATTAATTGCACAGGAAGATGGTATAGGATGAACTCCCCACAGCCAGGTTACTTTTTTCCCTTTCCAACCAGTTCCTGTTAAAACATTGGAGCTATTTTATCTAGTTCTGTAAATGTGCCACGTCGGAGCTTACCAGGGATCAAACAAGCAGACAGTGTTAAGAACAAGTAGGAGAGGAAGAGTAAGCAAACCAGAAAATATTGTCATGATGCTGTATAACAGAATTAGAAAGGAGTCAAGGCAGGAAGACATTAAGGAATAGCAAAGGTTGCAAAGCTTCCATTCAAGAAGTGATTCAATTGGATTCTTCAGAAAGGAAGCTGTGGTAGGGAGAAAGCAATAAATATCATGAGTGTCACAAAGTCACTAGACAATGATTGTTCACAATTTCTCAGTTGGAGCTGAAAGAGATTGGATGGTTGTCTTAAAAAAAAAAAAGGTTTCGTTTAGGTTGTTTTGTTGTTTTTATTTATTTTTTTTTACCTCTCCCCACAAAAGCTACTAACTGGTACGAGACATTGGGTTTGTGGTTTGTTTGTTTGTTTCCTCCTCTTCACCTTATATTAATTTGTCTAACCCTTCTAAATTATTAAAACAAAGTCACACAACCTCAGACTCACAAAAACTAAAATCAGCTGTGAGGGGAAAAAGGGGGACACAACAGCAAGTGCGAGAGGGAGACTACCTTTTTCACTAATAATGAGACTCCTGAATACTCATGTACAGCTTCTGAAAGTTGTAAAATAAGTGAATTGTATGAAAAGAGGCATGTGTTACCAAGACTGTGTCCAAGTGCCAAACACTATGAAGTCACACTGTTGTTGACTGGGAGGGAGAGTGAGAAAGCACCTTCTTGAGCAAGTTCTGTTTAATAACATAAACTGTTAAATGGACTCCTTCATGCCCAGAGAGAAGAGCATCAAGCTTTTCAGACCTGCCACTACACAAAGTGGTAGGAAATGCCATGTGAAAACCACCAAAACCCCTTTGTTGCATCTTCTGAAAGATGTTCTTATTTGGTAACATACTGCAGTAAGTAACAGTAGAAAGTGCAATACAGTAGAGAGAATCAGACACTCGAGTTCATAAATATTAATAATAGCCTAGAAAAATGCTATAAAGGGTAACCCTTCTTGAAGTAGGAATAAACAAATACTAAGGAAATAAAAATACTGTTTTCGTTTTTTGGTCAGTGGACCGCGTGCATTCATTACAATGATTCTTTCCTGTGTTCAATATGCATAAGATTCTTTATATAGTTAGTAGGATTTATATGAATCAGCTGAAGAGAACTAACGCCATTAATGGGTTAAGCAACACTCTGCCCTTCTGAGTAGGACAGGAGGGGTGCACTCCTACCTGTCCCATTACAGAGCTGTGGGCCATGCACAAGCCACCTCCCTGGGATATGGCTTTCTGCCTTGGATTCTGCTCTGGAAAATAAAGTCAATTATACAGTTCTCCCCTCCATTTTCCACAGAGCCCTTTGAACTGCACTGCTGAAAAGCCATTGATGAGCAAGGTATTATAGATCAAAACCAGACTAGAACTGCAAACACAGATCCACCATCCACAAAAGTTTCAGTCTGGATCTCAACTTTAAATTTTACTCCTTTTAATTTGTTGCACTGGCTGAGGATATAAATATCACCACAAGAAGGTTCTAATGCAAACCTGAAGCTGAACTTTCTGTCTGCTGTCTTTATTTTGACTTTAAAGTTCATCTCAATGGCAGCCTCTTGCATATGGTACATTCTCATTGAAGTGCTTATTTTTGTGTGTAATACCAAGCACTTCAAAACACACTCCCCTGTTTCTCTACTGCTCATTGGCTTCAGCAGTGAACAGCAACTAAGTTGGGAGCACTATATCTGACTTCTAATTTGATACAACATCAGAAGGACAAATGTATATTTTGAAGAATTACAGCTAGAGCTGTGCAAAACTTGCCTTACAAACCCAAGACCTTAGCAGTATGCTTGTATCTTCACCTTTCTTTATATTATCCTTTCATGTTCAGTGGTAGGATCACAGAAAAAACTGTTGATAGAACAACTCCAATTAACCCAAATAAAACCAAGATACTTTAAATGTTCAGATAATAAATGATGTCCTTGGTATTCAGAGGCGCTGGAGAAACTAACTTCTTCCAGCTAAGAAGAAATGCCAAATAATTGTGCAAAGAACACTTGGCTGAAGTTTGTCACATGCTTGGTCTCCTTCCTTCTTACTCTGTCTGATGTGTATTCCCTCAAGTTCCCTCATTCTCTCCAAATCATTTGCATGACTAGTCTGCCTCCCTGAAATAATGACACAAAAGAACTCCCCACTCTGAAAAAAAAACAACATCATGCAAACCACTTGTGAAGTTTTTAAACACAGCACTTGACATTTTTGAGTTTAGGGATGCAAATGGATGTTTATGCTGAAGTTGTTTACCTAAAGGCACTTCGGGTGCCCCCATTGCTGGGTCACCATGCAGCAGCTACATCTCTCTCAATCTTTCATGTACTCATCTTCTCAATACCCCATGGGAAGGCAAGAAGTGCTATTATCTCTGGTTTATAATTAGGAAAATGAAGACAACAGCAAAAAGCATGTTTTCCAAAAATGCTTCAGATCCTAAGTCACTTAACCCTCATTACAAGTCACACTGTGCTGTGCTCCAGGAACAGTGTGGCTAAGCCAGCAGCCCTTCCTGTGCTGCTCACTGGAACAGAGCACGGTACTCCTCTGGGGAGCAGCCTACATGCCTACATTTTGGAAAAAGAATCGTTAGAAATGTTTACTTGTCGCTACACCTAAACCAGAAAGACCTTTTTGAGAACAGTGGACTGTTTTCAGGACTTGATTTGAAATGTTGGCAGAGTGCCACACTGTGTTGCAGCACTCCTAGCAGCTCATGAGCCTTGCACCTCTTCGGTTTTCTGCTGCAGACAAGCCTGTTAAGTGATGCTTTGGGTTTGTAAATGCCATTTAGGCTCCTGCAACACAAGTGTTCCTGAAAATTTTGCCTTGGCACAAGTTTTTTTGCTGTGAAGGTTATCTGAACCTCCAGGAACCCAAAACCCTGTCCTAACTGAAAAACCATCCTCAGACAGGCTGTGGTTATGCCTAAGTTTACATCTTTGTGTACCTTTGCACAGGTAAATGGTGTCACAGGTTACTTCTGCCCCTGCTTATTGCTCAAAAATTCAGAAGGAACTTAGTGACAGACAGAAATGGCTTGTTTGGTGCATTTTGGAGTACTCACCATTATTAAATACCCAAATTAAAATAATAAGCTTCCAGTGAGTTTTAGAATCATAGAATGGTTTGCTTTGGAAGGAACATTAAAGATCTTTTAGTTCCAACCCCTCTGCCATGGGCAGGGACGTCTTTCACTATACCAGGTTACTCAGAGCCCCATCCAACCTGGCCTAGAACACTTCCAGGGATGGGTCATCCACAACTTCCCTGGGTAATCTGTGCCTCACCACCCTCACAGTAGAGTTCCATTCACTTACTTGCACTCATGAAACCCATGAAGTTGATTAAAACAGTGAGACTCAAAGCATTTTTTTTTCCTTCTTTGTAATAAACACTCTGAAAGGAAGACACTCTGATAAAAAAAAAAAAATTCTAAAGAAAAGCAATATAACATAAAACATTTCCCTCCTGCTGGTATTTTATAGATGACAAGGCATGAAATGATTGATCATACACTGTAATGACGGATAAGGACAATTGGCTGAAAGGTCAAAACTATTAAGTAAATAGTAAAAAAAAAGAAAAAAGACAAGACAGCATATTTCTCTCTGAGGCATAATGAGTTTAAATGGCAGGAAACCTTCATGTCATAGCCAAAATGCTTCCATTTAAGCTTAAAGAGTGCTGTACTGAAATATCAGCAATTAGTTAAGCATTTTTGGTTGTTCTTTGACAAACAAAATTTAAGCAGGGTTAAGGGTGTTCGGATCACCTCCAACATGTATTTACACAGACATATACTGATAAGACAAAGGGGAACATTTTTATACTAAAAGGTGGGAGATTTAGATTGGATGTTTCTATGAAATTCTTCACTGTGAGGGTGGGGAGGCCCTGGCACAGGTTGCCTCAAGAAATTGTGGATGCCCCATCCCTGGAAGTGTTCAAGGCCAGGTTGGATGGGGCTCTGAGCAACCTGGTCTAGTGAAAGGTCTCCCTGCCCATGGCAGGGGGGTTGAAATGAGATGACCTTTAAGGTCTCTTCCAATCCAAGCCTTTCTATGATGATATTCATTATCTTAGTATGATATCCTTACTTATTTCTTCCCCTTAATTTATAAGTGTGCATCTACATAGACAAGCAGAAATTTGAAACAAAACAAAACAAAAAACCCCTCAAAAATTGATGAGTGGAAACTGAATTTATTCTCATTTCAGGACTTGAGGAACTCTCTAGATTTTAATATAGTTATTCCAAGGCTGGATTTAACCAGCTCCATAGATCCAATGGTTTATGAGCTGCTAAAGTGCAGAGAGGTTTTTAGTGAAAGCAAATCCTCTTTACTTTGTGGGCTGGTAACAAAAGCTCAGAGAACTTGACGCAGTACCAACCACATTCAAGAA
The DNA here is from genome assembly GCF_009829145.1 of Chiroxiphia lanceolata. NCBI lineage: Eukaryota > Metazoa > Chordata > Aves > Passeriformes > Pipridae > Chiroxiphia > Chiroxiphia lanceolata. The sequence continues at coordinate 66,417,601 of NC_045641.1, forward strand.
CCCCGTGGAGCTAAGGGATGCACTCAGTGATTGTGACCCAATTCTCCTGGGCATGATGTTACAGAGCAAGAGGCTCTGTAGGAATTCTCAGTATCCCCTAATGCAGAAAGACCACTTTGTGAAGGCAGTTCCTCACCCTACCAACTATCAAATTTATTTATGGACAGGCATTTATCATTTTGTTTATAAATGGTATTTTGGTTTTTTTCTTTTCTTTCTTCTCTTCCTAAAGAAATCTCTGCAAACATCTTTCTCACACCCACAAATCACTGAATCTACTTAGCATTTCTTGAAGAGGTGCAATTTTTAATTTTTTTCGTAGATGACTCTTTTTGTGCTAGTGCATTTGTCAACATTAGAGTAATTAGCTCAAGTTTCATCAACTAGCTGGTGCAATCTGTTCAGAAAGCAACATGGAATGTTAAAAATCCTAATAAGCCTCTCCAACTTCACAGATAAAGCCTGGGGGATTTGATTTCAGCTCTGTCTTAAATCAGAGGAAGTGTTTTAGAAGATGAATCAATACCACTAAAAACATAAACAAAAAAAAGACTAATTAAGAATGAAGCTATTAGGCAAGGTTATTTTTTCTGATATTTTAGGTTGCAACACACTTAAAAAAATTAAGCGTTATTGTACCCAGGAAAAACTGAATTACAGCCAATCCAAAGCTCCCAACCTGCAAGAGGTTCCATCCCTCAGTAACCTCACATTTGTGAGTAATCCAATTGAATTGAAAATATTTGAACCACAAAAAAAGTTATCCAATATCTATTCCTAGTGATATAGATATGCAGTAAGTAGTTTCTGTACTGCTCTTGGCTCTTGCTTTCTTGAGGCTATTTGTGTCCCAACACGCATGCATTTGTATGTTTTAAGTGCATATAGAATCACTTAAGGCAGAAACTAGGAAAAGCATGCTTTTCAATACATAAAAAGCACTTATAGATAGGGGTTTGTCTCCACCAAAAGGCAGCACAAAAAACGGAGCCTCTGGAAAACATCTTTAACAGCTGCCTGATCAAAAGCAAAACATCGTTTTTAAAACACCAAAGCAATCTCTCTCCCTGAGCAGCCTTTTGCTAACACAGTTCAGGAGAAAAGAGGCTTGAAACACTTTCAAGTATAGAAGTCCCTCAAAGAAACTACATTAACAGCACTGGATTATACAGTAGGTATGACATGGGGATATAAATTAAGACACGCAAATGTACGTATTGTGTGGATTGTGACTTCACTGGGACAGATGTACGGGCAAATAGTGTGAGAATGAAACAAGTACAAACACCAGCTGGGTCACCTTCAGTCAGCAAAGTCCCAGAAACTGTGGGACAAAAGCATGTTGCCAAGCATGGCCTGGATAGGGATGAGAAGAGAGTACAACTGGTATTGGGAGATGAAACTGAGAATAAGCGCTTACACCGTGGCTCAAAATTCCTGCTCTCTCTGGTATATTGACCACTGCACCCTGATAGAGCAGAACTAATAGGCTACTGCATGAACTATTTGGAAAGTAATAGGACCAGTAGAGAATAACTTTTCCTGAAAGAGCGAAGAAAGTGGAAAAGAGCAGTAGCGGACGCCAGGGATATAAAATATCATAGAATTATAGAATTGTAGAATCATAGAACCAGCCAGCTTGGAAAAGACCTCAGAGATCATCAAGTCCAACCCTTGATCCAACACCACCGTGGTTACCAGACCATGGCACTGATGCCACATCCAGTCGCATCTTAAAAACCTCCAGGGACGGAGAATCCACCACTTCCCTGGGCAGCCCATTCCAATGCCTGATTACCCTCTCTGTAAAGAATTTCTTCCTAATATCCAACCTAAACCTCCCCTGGCAGAGTGCAAGACCATGCCCTCTTGTCTTGCTGATAGTTGCCTGAGAGAAGAGCCCAAAGCCCACGTGGTTACAACCTCCTTTCAGGGAGTTGTAGAGAGTGATGAGGTCTACCCTGAGCTTTCTCTTCTCCAGGCTGAACAACCCCAGCTCCCTCAGCCTCTCCTCATAGGACTTGTGTTCAAATCCCTTCCCCAGCCTTGTTGCTCTTCTCTGGACCTGCTCCAGCCCCTCAATGTCCTTCCTGAACTGAGGGTCCCGGAACTGGACGCAGCACTCCAGGTGTGGCATCACCAGCGCTGAGTACAGGGGAAGAATCACTTTCCTGGTCCTGCTGCCACACTGTTCCTGACCCAGGCCAGGATGCCATTGGCCTTCTTGGCCACCTGGGCACACTGCTGGCTCATGTTCAGCTTCCTGTCAATCCAAACTCCCAGGTCCTTTTCTGCCTATGAGCAATGTGCTTCAACAGCAAAAAGTTGAAAAAAATCCCATCTCAGATAATGGCATCCTCCCTGTTTGATCGTAGCAACATCTTTTTCCTGAAAGGTACCTTCTCTGAGAGATCAAATTAGGCCGTAATACATTTACTAGTTAACAGTAATGTACTAGAAATTACAACTTGCGGGTTTTAGCTAGTACCGATTATTTCTCTTGCAAACAAAATTAAACATGCTTTTGCAATCTGCTCCCTGACAATTTTCCTGGCTTTCCTTCTGTTTTGCCTCACGCTAACAAAAATAGAGGGCCATGTTTTGATCTTTAGGCTATACACCTGTGTACCCACCTCCTGAGCACCGCTGGGCTCCGGAGCTGCGAAAGCAGGGAGGAGACACTTCTTTGTTGTAATGCTGGGTAAATTTAGCCATAAATTCTGAGTTGCATTTTGGTCCATGCCGTGTTCGCGTGGAGTACAGATACCATAAATCCAGCCCTCAGCAGTCAGCTCGTAAAGCCAGATCTGCAGCACCCGCTTCCCCAGCGCAGGGTAGGGATGCCAGAACCATGCTGTTCTGCAGGCTGCACAGTGGTAGCATCTCACAGGCAGCCAAACTGCTCTAGAGCAGCTTTAAGTTTGCTTTGTGTTAGACTGGGAACTTGGATAACTGCCAGGGACTCTCAGAAATTCAGAGGAGCAGAAAAGCAGCTTAAACCCCCTTTCTACCTATGCTGTAGGTAAGGATTTGGTTCAATGTTCGTCGCACTTCCCTGGGGCCTTAAAGCTGGACATAAGTGAAATAGTTCTCTCCCTCCTTTGCCGCTGTCACATTGACCAGCAACCCCTGTAAATGGATGTGTGCTGCAACTGGGGGCAGAGCTGAAGTCCTGTTGCTAAAGACATCCCCAGCAGGAAGTATTACAGGGGACAAGGATGTACCCTGGGGCAGTTCTCATGTGCCTGGTTAGCAAATATCTTTTGTATATCACGTCAGGCTGACTGAAGCTTGGAGATGGAAGTTTTCCTTCTCAAATCGTAAGAGTAGATGTTATGGTTGTTATGAGGTTTGTTTGTTTTTGTTTGTCTTTTTTAGCATGGTACAGAGCCTACTGTTATTAGTTGAAATATTGATAATGACCTTGATGTTTCCTGCTTCAGTAACACAACTGTGACCTTTGTCACAAAGATTTTTGGAGTTGTTTGGCTGCTTTTCTGGCTAGTGCCCACTTCTTTCTCATTCCTTTCAAAAGCATGAACCATAATCTGTCTCTGCACTCTCTCCTTTCCACACAATTTATGGTGAGTTCAACAACTTCCTGCTTTTGTGGAAAGCAAGTGAGCTTTGACCACCAGTCCCTTTGACCACCAGTCCCAGGACTGACAATTTTTACTCAGTCTGTTGTGACATCAAGAAAAACAATGTGAGCAAGCATATACTAGTTGAGAGAGTGCAACATTTTTAAGTTCTGTTTGGGTTTTTTTGCTGTTTGTTTTTGCAGGTGTACCTGAAAATGTATCTGTTAAACACCCATATCTTACTACACACAGAACATCAATAAACAAATATCAATTTCTTTAACTATATTTTTGTTTGAGCTTGTTTAGCATACATATTTCAGTCTATTGTTGGGTTTTAATAAAAATTGCATTGTATATATTATTACTTGCACTGGTCTGGCTAGCTGGGTCTCCTTGTATATATGCCAGTTATACAAGAAAGCTCTTTTTCCTCGCAGTTGGGAAGCATAAATATTATTACAAGCACTTCAGTGTAGAACTCCGAAAGGATGAATGCATTAAATACTCTCATAGCTCAATTTTAAAAGTAGCTTTTTTATTTTGGCCCTTCATTTTTGAATTCTGCCCATTATGGAGTACCTTGAGTGAAGGTTTATATGACCCATTGTGTACAGCAACTTAAAGACAGCCACCATCTGAGAAAAGAGCAATATCTAACAAAGAAAAGAAACTAATTATTAAGGCTGGTGTTCAACAGGGTGATCCAATCTTACAGAAGTATAGTTATATCATCTCTTCTTGCCAGTATGTGGCAAAAAACAGTCAGTATTAAGCTGGTCCCACCTCAGGTCAGGATGTTGACCAGACTTCAAGGTCTATTTTCCCTATTAGCAAAAGGCTGCCTTACATGCAGTGAAAGTCTAATGTGATATAAAGACACTCCTCTGATATTTTATCTCATGCAGCTACAACAAATTGTATATGGAAGGAAGATCTTTATGGTCAACAACCCCTGATTACAGGAACAGTATGTGGACAGCAGTGGTCATAAGACAGAATAACCTTTAGATTGCTCTTATTTATGCTTTTTTCCAGTAGCTGAACAACTCCCCTGAAAAGAGGGCAGATACTGAGGTGGCTTACAATCCTTGAACACAGTGCAGCAGCATCTGAGAATTTATAGAACAAAGTTGCAGATACACTTACAGATATTCAACAGCAAAAAGAAGGGTTGGATGGCAGTCTTAATGTTCCATCCTTTCTAATATGGTCTATTGTGACAACAGCAACCTATTTATAGTCTTTTAAAGTGATACAGCATGCTATATTTCAAACAAGATTAAGTTGTTGACAAAACAAGTCTTCCAACAATCTGCTTATTTTATTAAAGGGTTACAGCTCTTAAGTGACCAAAAAATGTTGGGTATTTTTTCCCATGTATGCAAAATTTGTTACTTTTGGAATACCTCTTGATCTGTCAGAAGATGGCCGAGAAGATTGGATATTCATCTGCATTTAATTTCTTATTTCTACAGTGGCTAGTTATTATAATAATAAAACTATTATACAATAATTCAGCAGTAGTCATAAACATCAGTGGTTTTTCAGCCTTTGGCATAGACAGAGGCTAAATCTCTTGCACAAGTACAGCTGTGCAACCACTAAACAGCATACAGATTTCTGAGTCTAAGAAAGCCTAAATCACCTCTTTCAAATCTGATTTTGCCAGCTAAGGCTACTCTTGGTATAAAAATAGACTCTCAGTGAGGTGAAAAGAACTAAGTCAACAAACAAAATTGTAAGAATTTTGTATCTTATCAGACATATCTAGTGATTTTCTAGTTGAAGTGACAAAACAGAAGTAAAACAGTGGTAAAACAGAGAACAGCTGTTTTTTGCATATTATTTTGCTTGCCTGACTGGAAACAAAAATGAAGAGAGAATTTTACTTGAAGCACTGCTTGGCATCCTTTTCCAAGAGCAGAACTCTCCAAATTCCCAGAGTACTGCTCCTTATTTATATTACAGCACTGCATGCTATCTATGGGCCTCCCAGATTCTAAGTGCTGCCAGGGTCTACCTTGCTCCCAGTATAAATCAGAGCAGCCTTAGAGAGTAGCTGCTTCCCAGGCTGCTGTAAGAGGGGAAAGAAATCAATTCTTAGTTGTGCCATTGGCTCTGTGTCAGTGGAGGACACCCCATAGACATTTTCAATCAAAACCTTGCATCCTCATAGCAGCATAAAATGTCTGGGGTAAAAAACAAATTGAGCCCTTTGGTTCCTCCCCTTTAGAGATACAGAAATGAACCCAAGCCTGTTTATAAGTTCCAAGTATACCAAAACTTTGGAGAAAGTTTAGATCTATAGCTGTATTTCATAACATGAGCCCATTCCTACTTCTGACATATCTTGCTGTGCCTGTGATTAGGAAAGGTTATGGCTGTGAATCATGGCTTGAGGAAATGTGTAGTACACCTGTGTACAAGAGTAAACTAAATTCAGTTTGCTATTTATCTACTGTATTTATCTCAGTTAAGTAAACTTCGAGTTTGTCAAGATTTCCTGCTGGAAATTCTCATGATAATACGAGTATAATTGCCTTTTTATTGCCACAGACATCTGCTACAGTTTTCAAACAAAGAAAATACTGTGGGTTTTTTTCCCCCTCCCCTGGCTTTCTCTATAGTAAGACAGATCGTCTCTTATTTTGTGTATGATAGATTACAAAGCCAACTGAGGGGCAGTAGAAGCCAACCAGCAAACCCATCTTCCTCCAGAGCCTCTTACTGTCCACCAGGAGGACAAGAAATTAAAATTTGTACAATAAAGATTGTAGTCCATTAAAGGAGAAGTCTGCACATTAGGGCACAGAAGAGATCAAACAGTTCCCTCCTATTCCCCTAATTTTCCTGCTAAGGGTCTTGAATACAGTCAAAAAGCCTGTGTCAAAGGCAATATGGCCAAGAAAGCATTTACCTTGACATGTTCAGGTGTATGCCTAAAATACACTCAAAGCCTTGCTAAACTAATTTAGGGACTATGATTATTGATGCAGGGTTACAAAGATCATGGTACAAAAGGAATAAATGTGACTTTTTCATTGCAATGGTGTGTGTGATGAGAACAAGGGCATTGATATTTAGCTGCTGGAAAAAGCCTAAGTTTCAAAGTATGCCATTTAGGTGTACATAGGTGGCAGGATGACATCAGTGTAAATGAAATAACCCCAAGCCCTAGAATATGATGTATTACACCTGTAGTCCAGAACAGACCCTGTTTAACAGAAGACCTGTGGGTTATTCCAAGAAGAGTTTCAAACTATTGGATCACAAGAAATATCTAGAAATCTTATTAAAACATAATATGGATCTTTGGGCTAAGTATTTCGGTGTATAGTTAGAATTACCCTATGGAAAAGTATAATTCCCCCTCTCCCCCATCCCCAGCATCTTCCACTTCAAATTCACAAGAAACCTCACTGGCAATGAGATCTAGATGGAGTCTGACATGTAGGAAGGCAAATCTCATCCTGTAGTCAGACAGAGAAAATTCAGATACATAAGTAAAAAGCATGTTATAACTTCCTTTCTTTTCTATATTCATGTCTTAACATTTGTTTTCTTCTTTATGTGGTGAAATGTTAGCGATTAAAGGTACTTTTTGTAGATTATTTAATTTATTTCCCTTAACACGGAGCATATTTAAAATGAGATTGTCAGAAAGACAGCAGAAGGACAAACTCTTCAGAGGCCCTTTGGTGCCTAAATCCCTCAAACTCATCAGTATGTTTTCAAGGCAAAGCTCAGGATACACAATATATTAACAGAGAAGATGGTCACTTTTTGCTATGATAGAGATCATGGGTGAAATCTGTATGGGTGAATTATATCTCTGTTCAGTTCATATTATATGTATTAATGGGAATAAAGTATATAAAAACCCCAAAGCTCAGCACTTAACTTTCATAAGAGGCTAAGGATTTCCCCCAACATTTCATTAAAAGGAATGGTTAAATAAACACATTTTAATATCTAGAGACTCAATATGGACTAATGTTCAGATGAAAAATCATTAAAAATCTGGAAAGCGCACCACTTCTGCTAACACTGCCCAGAGGAAGAAAACTTTAGTGAAGTTTTCAAATATGTTGAGTTTAAATCAAATATATTCCCAATGATAAGAATCGCTCCTATAGTCAGCTACCAGGGACAGCAAGATAAGTTAGACAGCTAGGTGGTGGCATAATTATGATCAGATATAAAAATATAACCATTCTGTTTGCTTTGTTAATAGCTCTGGAAATTTGAACCAACTTACTGAAAAGCAAAAAGGTGTCTGGCTGTCTGAAAGCCATCATGCAGCACTCGTGTACATGCTTACTTTGAATAAAGAGCTGACACTGTGTTATAACATGACACACCAGTTACAACTTTTCAGGGGATGGAAGTGGTTGTTAAATCAGAAGTGAATGTGTATTGAAGTCACTTTTCAAGACATTCTTTACTCTTGTCCTTATGAGTAGCACGACTGTTCAAAAATCACTGCAGCCTCATTAGAGATGTGACCTTTGGGCAATTTCATCAAATTAAGAGCTGAAATCAAGGAGGTGGCCCAAGGTCTCTGATATATCTGTGAAATTTGCCACTCAAACAAATAAAAAAATTAAAGATGGGAAAAAATAAATCACAACAGCTGAGTATCCCCACAAACATAAACACATCAGAAACAACAACCTTAGTTTTGCAGAGCCTTTGAGGATACAGTGGTAGAACAGAAGCAAAATCCATCAGCATGGAGAACCTTGATCTTGGATGTTGCCCTGTACTCCTTTGGGTCTCTTCCCCTTGAAGTGAAGGATTATTTCTACCCTTAAGAGTTAAGAAATTCTTACTAAAATGAGGAAAAATAAACTGCAAAATTAAAAGAAATTGTATGTTATGTACCTGTAAAGTTTTCCTTTTCTTTGGGGTTAGAAGACATAATCACTATTACATTGCCCTGGGCACTTTTCCAGGAAACTATTTTATGGGTACACTAAAAAATAAGCCTGAACATTTAAATCACTAACAGTTTGGCTTAATATGCTGGGGAAATAAAATGTACAAATTGAAGGTTTTCATGCGAAATAGAGTCATTTCTGGACTGACATACAGCAAGCCCTACCTGCTTATTTCCCACCCACTCAGCTCTGCCAATGCAAGTCTCTAGAACTACAATCTAAACTAGCTCTGTGGAAAACAAAGCAAAACCTCCCAAACCACATGTCCCTTGAATTTTTCTTTTACATTAATAGCAAGTATACTCAAGCTTATCTTCCTTTTCTTGTCCATCAGTGCAGTCATACTGAGGAAAAAGCAAAACTAAGAAAGGCCCAGTAGCAAAATTAAATATCCTTTTGTTAATATGGACTCAAGTTCTTTTTAGTAACTTTACTGTTAGGGGACTGGATTGAAAGTGGTTGCACAGTTTTAAGCACAGTGAAGTCCTGAACTAGGACTGGAATTACTAATATTACTGAAATTCTCCTATTCCTAATAATAATAAATTGAAAATGACTGCTTGGCTTATCTCTGTAAGTAATGGGATCACATTAAGACAAGTGGACTGAAGATAAATATTGGATATAAAGTCCTGACAGCAAGACATCTTAGAATGAGAGATGGGAAGAAGTTCCTTTTCCTGAATTATACTGATTTAGAAGAGGGGGAAAAAGAGCAGAAGTTGTAACACTAGAGAAAACACTGGAATGGCCAAAAGCACAAGGAGAATGGCAAAGATGGAGAGAATATCATGACCTAAATAACTTACACTATTAGCCCACAGCAACTGAAAATAAGTGTTGGCCTATAATCTTTTGTGTGATCACGAGTAGAACAGTGTTATTGAAATTCATGGGTGGAAAAAATGGGGAAAGGAAAAACATCAGGCCAATTATTTGTTAGCATTTGATTCACTTTAGATAGCTTCAGTGGTTGAATTTAGACCATAATGAACAGGATCTGCCTCTGACCTGAACTTGAAATATTCTTGTTGGGGGCATCTATAGCTCCTGATACAGGAGTTCTGTGAGTTAAAGGAAAAAAGGGAGGTCAATTTGTATATTTGTTTCTCCACAGAGCTCAGCAATTGCACTTGAAAGTCCTTTGTTTGTATGAAGATGTAGGTTAAATTTTTTTAACCTCCATCTTCAAGATGGAGGGTGGAGAGCAGCACCCAGTACCCAGTGATAAGCAGGTCAGGACTCCTCCACATGCTGGTATTACCCCATAAGATAGAGAATGGTAAAAATGACATTGTTTGCTAATCAGCTGACAACCATCAACCCCTGTATAGTAAACAAAGAGAAAGAGAAGGGAAGAAAACTCATGGCAGGAGCTTGGCTGCATGCTCCAAATCACCTCAGAAATCCCCAACATGTTTTTACAGGATCAGGACCTGCTTCTACAGACATCTTCCAAACCAAAAAAACACAGCAAATCTCTGCATTCAATTAGATGCCACGTAGCAAAGCCAGTATGGATATCTGTGAATTAATTTGTGGGTATCTCCTCACTGCTGCCAGTGCTCTGCTATAGAGGTGGGTTCCTGCACCGGGAGATCAGCAAGCCAAATTTCTTGAAGTTGTGTGGCTGCAGCAGGAGGGGGGAATTCCACTGTCAGGCTGCAGTTCTCTTTTAATGACTAATGGCAGCTCCCAGTGACTGTAGCCAGCCCCTCTCACCCATCTTCTTTAAAAAAGCAATTAATTTTCCTAATGCCTTGCAGTGTTTTGTTTATGTACTTGCTAACAAGAAATAAAACCCTACAGGGGCTTTGTGGTTTCTCTAGTTCTTGAGCAGTCGTCTGATGGCCTGTGAAGCAGGAGCTGGCTGATGCTGAGGCTGGGATTCTCACAGCAGCAGCAGGGATGGGGATCAGAAAACTCAAAAGCAGTAATGACTCAAGATTCCAGCTATCCCAGGCTGAGCAAGGCTAAGCCTAGTCTTTCAAATATATTTACCTTGCATATAGGCACCTCACTGTGCTGACCCTTGAGGGCACAGCAATTTCCAGAACATCTCAGAGCAAAGGAGCTCTCAAATCTGGTTTTAACAAAGTCAACAGTCAAGCAGTTCAGGCCTCAAACCTGGGGATGTCTGGGTTTCACCTGCAGTGTAAACATGCCCTCCCTTGGCCAGAAAGGAGTCTGGAGAAACCAGCTGACTAACTTACTTAAACCATGCTTGCCTTGAACTTCTGAAGTGCTGAGCTTATTTTGGCTTCCAGTCTAGTCAGCAAGACCCCCCCCCCAAGGATACCATGCCTTCCTGGAGTGTGCAATTGCTGTCAAGGTGCAAAAAGCAAAGATATTGGGGAGGTGTTTGCTGGTACCTACATCTTGCGTCTTCTAAGTTGCCTGGTCCAAGGCCCCAAGGACCTGCCAGTGAAACCTTTCAATTCTTGATATCTTTTACCAGACTAACAGCACAAGAGTAAATAATAGCCTGTTGTGATGGTATTTTTTTATTCCCCTTCCACTAGGCACAAATTCAGATTAGTTTGTTCCAGATTCACAAATAAATGCCTGCCTCTATTTAGGTACTATGGTATTGCTGTCACCAGTCAGTTGGGTCACAGATAGATAGAAATGGAATATATAGACACACTTATCCTGTCTTCCTGCATCAAAACTAAGATCACTACCAATATTATCTGTGAAATTATAACAGCATATCTGCATCAAGGGTTATTCTAACAGTAATCACTGGAAAATGGTGCAACAAACCTAGATTTCTAACTTGCAGCTGGTCAGAACAGAGTACAGCCACTGAAAGAAGATGCCAACAGTTTGGCTCTGCCCATTACCTATAGAAGAAAAAACCTCATGGACGGGGTGATTTTTACAACTGCCCTAATCAGAAGCTTCTCACACATTTTTATTCCACCCTGCACCTTCTGTTGTAAATCAGGCTTTAAAAAGCAGATAGCAGCACTGTGATCTTATGTCAAGAGTGAGATATGTTCATTTAATGGGCCTTTAAATTGTTTGTTTTGGAAAATACACGTACCACTGCCAACACAATAACTCCCCACCATATTTTTCAACTTGCTCTGTCTTTATGCAATAAAAAAAAAGAGATGGACAAGAATCAGTATAAATAGCAATAAGCTCTGCTTGTTTGCATTTTGCCAAACCACTACTTTCTAGTTTCTTTGTAGTCAGCTTGTGGCTGCATTCAGATTTTGAAATACCCCCTCTTCAGGGACTCAAGAAAAATAAAACCCACAGATTGTAGCAGTCTGAGCTGAATGGATGCTCTGTTTCACTGAGAAGTGTTGGTGCAGCTTTGAGGTTTGAACGAAAAATCAGAGGCCACAGAAGACACGTATCTGGTAAAGCTTTGAATCTAGAACACACTTAGGAGACTTGGGCACCTGGGGTTTGCATTTCATTTCTTTCAGGGCTTCTTTAAGAAATTCACCTCTTTTATTTTTTGTAGTTACTTGACGTGTACTGTTTAAAGCACAACAATTTATCTTGCTCAACAAGTGTACGCCTGGAACACTTTATAGATCTGATGAAATATAGTTTATTATGTACATGCATAATTTTTCAGAGTTTTTTTTCCCCATCTTACAGTGTAGACTGCTGCAAATATCAAAGAGTCCAATTAGCTTTTGCTTTCCTTGCCAGGTGACAACTGAACTGAAAATAGTTTTTCAGCTTTTCAACAGGTTTGCATATTTTTTACCCTATAAGGCTCAGTTTGCAGGTACCAAACATATGAAAGTCTTAAATATAATTTGTTCCTAATGGTAGAACAACTTCTTTCACCTTTTTTTTATTGCCTGTGGACCCATCTATGCAAATTTGCTCCAGTAATAACAATTTATTTCAGGTCATAAAAAACTGAGAATAGGGATAGAAAAGGAGAAGTTGATTCTGAGGGTCTGCTGCACCTTTTAGTTCTCCTTAAAACATACAAAATTATAGTGGTGATTAACGAGCTATGCTAATTATAGAAAGTTCCAGAAGACCTTGGATAGCCAGAAATTCCCTAAAACTAACACCAGATGTTGCTATATATGCTTTGTTTCTATAAATTGCAAAATGACTTAGAATATAAGCATCATAAGTGATAATAAACTGATTAAGCATAAATTGAACGGAAGAGGCAAAGACCCTTCCCTCCTTCATCCATAACTAAAGTTTCTGGTTTGAAAAGACCAAGAAGGTTGATGAACCAGTTAAAATCTGTACTGAAAAGGTAGGAAATTACAGAGAACCTAAGCTTTCTCCACTTGTAGCCTCAAAAGCACACGAATTGGATAGAATCTGTATTTTGCACAAGGGAAGAATTACAGAGAAGGTCTCTGAGCACAACAGGATTAGTAACAGTTTTTTAAAGAATACCAGAAAGAAACAGAAAGCTTTCAAGGAGAGAAAGAAGGTATTTATCAGAAAGAAAGCTATGATCATAGCTGACAACAGGCATTAAGTGAGAACAACCAGTCAAACAGACTGCAAAGTAATGAAAATAAATAGTAAATGATTCTTCACCTATATGAAACCAAATGAAAAAGCCACTGCTATGTAAAGGAGAAGAAGTATAAACTTAAAATAATTTAGATACTTTTTATAAGCTAAACCTTGGTTTTCAATAAGAGACATGTTGCCAAACCTGGTATCAAAGTTGGGATAGTTTAAAAAAAGGAGTGGTAAGCTTATATAGAGCTGAAGCAAGAGAAACAGAAAGGAGCTAGATGGACTCATGCTAAAACACTAATATATGCTCAAGTATTGTGTAAAAAACAGGGACATGAGGTAGCAAATTATTTCCTGAGGTTTTAAAATTCAGGCAGCATGATACTCCACTAGCAACTCCAGCATCATACCTGCATTTAAAGATTGGAGAGGAAGTGAGCAACTCTTTCCCTCAGTGGATCACCTGACCCTACGAGCACAGAAAGCTTCAGGAAAGAAATCTCCAGTAAAAAATCTTGACAAGAGAATTGCAAAATAAGGAAACAGTGACACAAGTAGAGAGTAAGATAAAATGTAACACAGGTTTGCTAAAGGTAGGAGTTGACAAACCTGACATCCTCCTTTGATATGATTTTCTAGACGAGGGTGACACTGAAGATCTAATCTACTTGATATTGAGAAAAGCACTGGATTTTGTGTTACAGATGGCATTTCTAGTAAAAAAGGGAGGGGATGAGGGTTGGAATTGCATAGTTAGTAGCTATACAGCGAGTACTACACAGATACAAGAGTTCACAAGGCTGGCAGGGATACTTGCCAAGCCAGAGGATGTCTAAAAATACTTTGTCAACAGCTGTCCCCGCAAAAATCCTTATTTTCATTTAATACCCTGACACACAGTAAAGAGGCCTGTTGAAATTTCCTAAGAATTATGTAATTCAGAAAATATTGTCAATATACAGGAGGGTCAAAACACTGCAGGGCTTCATCTGCATCGGTGCTTTCATTTGGAGCAGCCCAGCAGTTAGTGGGTCTTTGTTACACAGGACCAGGCTAAGGCTGGTAGGATTTTCCCTTTGCCTTCATTGCCCCAAAGTTTGGAACACAGGGGCCCCCAGCACAAGCTTTTTTTCACCCAGCAAATCTGATCCTGTTTCACTGTGCTATTTGCTGATGCAGACACAGCATTGGTGTCCTTGAGGACTTTAGTCACAGAAAAGATATGTAATGTACACAGTTCCAGGTCATATATCTAAGATTAAGAAAAAACCTCTTCATATTTGGAAATGCCAGAGGGGAAGAGAGGTTACTGCTTCATCAGAAGATGATTTTGAAACACAAATGTGACACATTAAGTGTGCCTATGAGGAGAGGGAACATCAGAGCAGATTGCCCCAGAGTAACCCACACCTGCACCTTGGCTTGCCTGCATTTATCTCCTATGTTTGGGCTACCACATCCTCTGTTTCAGAGTCTCTCTGTCCCCTTGCAACTCTCAGTCTCCTCTCCCAAGTAGGACTGAATGAACAAGTGAATTGCTGCTCAGTTCCTCTCAGGATTCCCCCAGCAGCCCTAGTCCAACAGAGACCAGTATTTGCCCTCTTGAAAGAGGGAGGAGAGGGCATTGCCACCACTCAGGGGCAGTGCTGGCTGCTCCAGCCTCATGGGGCAGATGCTGGGCAGGAGTCCCAGCTCTTCCCATTGACTGCCTACATGCAGAGCTTGGCAGATCTGCTTCACACATGATGGAAAGCAACTAGAGCTGCTCAGGATCATGGCACCAGCCTGCTCTGCCTGTCACTTCATTCCACTGCTGGTCGTCTTGCTAACTGCTGGTGCCTGCTAGAACTGCTGCTGAGAAGAGCAAACCCTCTGTTTTGGGGTTATTTTCCTTAAGAAGAGAGGTCCAGGACTGCCTCTACCCCTCAGCTGAGAAGAGTTTGTGACATTTACTGGTTCAGAGAGGCTCCCACATCTTGCCTTCCACCAGAGACCCAGTTTGGGCAGGTGAGAACAGCTGATAGCCCATACTAAAGGCTTATCAGTTACTACTCAGTAATACAGTCTGGGTTAAAAAACCCAACACAAAAAACCAACATAGATGTAGCCACAAATTGAAAAAAACCCCATTGCTATGCCCTTACCTCATCAGAGAGAAAGACCTGAGCATGCAGGAAACAGAAGGCAGTTAAATGTGGTGCAGAATTAAAAGGGATCAACATCACCAGCCCTCCCAGGCCCCCCTGCCTTCATCCCTTAGCTAGTGGTTCTACTCCACTGAGAGGAATAGAAAGCTTGAGTTTATCTGGGATCCCTGGGCACAGTCTGCAAAAGGGAATCCATCCAGAGCCAGTGTTATGAACTATTCAAATTTACCTGGTAAATTTTTTGCTGTTTGAGGTATGTTTGAAAGATATCTAAGAAGGAATCTTTTTGATTCTTCAGTCTTGGTTAAGAATTCAGCAGGGTGGAAACCCTTCAGAAATCTGCCCTGAATTCTGATATGTTAACCTACTTAAGTTACATTATGCTCAAAAACTATGGTGCTGTATGACATGGAAAATCCAGAGGGAGCTAGATCAATCAGAAATTAAGACTTCCAGATGCCATTCTATAAATTAATGATTTGGTTTCCCATTTGTACAAGTGCTGATTGTAAACAACAATTCTCAGAAAACTCCTAGTATAGAAGAAACCAAAGGGCCCAGCAGCATATTTTAGTGTTACAGTAGTTCAATAAGTACATTTATTGAAGTTCCTTGGAGAGTTGTGCAGCATGTATCATAGACATAGAAATATGTTTTATGGGCCAAATTCTGCTCTCAAACTTCATTAGAGGCTTTAAACTGGCATAATGGAAAATGAACATGCTTCCTCTGAGATCTTCAAGTCTCTTTTGAAACAAGGACAAAAATAGGAACTAAAAATATTTACCATCTGGAAGACATATAGTCTACAAAAGAAAAAAGATGCAAAATAGCCACGTACTCATTAGAACTGATTGCATCTTCTAGATATAAAAACCATCCACCTGTGTCTTCTTTTGGCACACTCTCCCACCAATTAGAACTGTGTTTGACAATGATCAGGCGAGTGTTGACTTTTTTTTTTCTGAAATCTTACCTACCTGATTTGAGCTATCTTTGTTAAAAAGGAAAGAGCTATTTGTTCTACTTGTACTTGTGGCAAATAATTTGGTTTTTTGGGAGATCATTCTAAGGAAAAGCACAATCACCATTCCATCTGAACTTTGGCTGTCCCCTGTCCCTTTTCTTGGCTATGTAGGGCTGGTAATGGTGATGCTGGTAGCAGCCATACTTAGTTGGGTTTTCTTTCCTCAGATGAAGTCATATCTCCCATTCCTCCTACATTTTGATATCCAGAACTTGCTAAAGATCCTTCTTTGCCTAGGGACAGGAAGGTCGGGGAAGCAAACTTCTGAAAGGCTCCTGTAGCAAGCAGTTCTAGCTGCTAAGTGTCAGCTTGCCACCAAAGCTTAAACACATATAACAGAGATATGGAAGTCCAGTCACCCCAATTTAATTTCCTGCCATAGTCTCTTTGGAAGGGTCTCTTGGCTGATGTAAGGATCTTGACTGCCTCTTGAAGAATCTTATTTTTGTTGATTATATGGAAGTCTTCTGTAGCTATTCTCCTAAGTGAGATGCCTCACAATACAGGAAACATAGTTTTTTTAAAAGATAGTCCTGGTAGATTAAAGATACATTTTTTTTTCCCTACTAATTTAACATTTGACAGCTTGTTCATGGCCCTGTGCTGCCATTCCTTATGTGCTTAAATATGTGCATACAGGTATTTGATTGGCCCTAGTGTATTGCTGTGAAGAGATCAAGCTGGCTGGAAAAGCCTTTAAAAATAAAATGAAACAAATCAAAAATAAATAATTAAAAAAAGCAGATGGATAGAGGTGTTCCCAGCTCCTGTGTCAGCACACCAGGATCAGTCAGGTGAAGTGTCAAAATAGGTTCACTGATAGAGCATTGTGTTATGTCCGTGTGCAACTCAACATCTCCATAAAAGACTTCAAGATTGTTTGGTTTGTAGGGCTTCAGTTCAATTTCCTTTTACTTTAGTGCTAATTTAGTGCCACCTGAGAAACTAAGGGCCTAGGCAGCAAACATCCTCCAGCTTCCAGAGGTAGAGTCAGGTATACTGAAGGAGTTGGTCTTTTGCTTTTCTGATAAAATGCCTCTATAACAATATTGTGGGAGCATTCAGTTCCTCCCTATGCTTGTAGTCTAACAAAGAGTCTAGAAATCATAGTGTTTTTAAAAAGAAATGTGGTTGTTTCAGTTATTTACCACAATCATTCAAACAGCTTTAAAAATACACGCTTCATTTTGCTTAATATGTTTAAGGCCACAACGAAGGAACAAAAAAAAAAAAGTATCCACCTTCCCCAGAAAAATAATTGCCAAAGCTGAAGGGTCCCTTCCTTCCCCTCCAAAGCTGAAGGGTCCCTTCCTTCCCCTCCAAAGCTGAAGGGTCCCTTCCTTCCCCTCCAAAGCTGAAGGGTCCCTTCCTTCCCCTCCAAAGCTGAAGGGTCCCTTCCTTCCCCTCCAAAGCTGAAGGGTCCCTTCCTTCCCCTCCAAAGCTGAAGGGTCCCTTCCTTCCCCTCCAAAGCTGAAGGGTCCCTTCCTTCCCCTCCAAAGCTGAAGGGTCCCTTCCTTCCCCTCCAAAGCTGAAGGGTCCCTTCCTTCCCCTCCAAAGCTGAAGGGTCCCTTCCTTCCCCTCCAAAGCTGAAGGGTCCCTTCCTTCCCCTCCAAAGCTGAAGGGTCCCTTCCTTCCCCTCCAAAGCTGAAGGGTCCCTTCCTTCCCCTCCAAAGCTGAAGGGTCCCTTCCTTCCCCTCCAAAGCTGAAGGGTCCCTTCCTCCCCCTCCAGGCTTGCAACAAACCAGAGGCATTGCTTGAGAAAAGAGAGGAAGTGGGAGACTGTGTTTAGGAAGGTTAAAAGCAACACAAGTCTACTGAGTGGCAGTCTTAAGTTTAGGAACAATATTTCTATCGTGGGTTAACCTACACTACTTGCAGGTCCCCTGAAGACAAATGGTTGCTCCCTTACACTCACTTCCATAGGAACTGCTTGCAGTGCATAGAAACTGATATTAAATTAATCATAAGCAATCTGGAGGAAAGAAATTCAGTAAAACAGACACCACACTGACCACAAGTGCATTGAAGGTAAATATCGGATATAAACTCCTGACAGTAAGACATCTTAGAAAGAGAGATGGGAAGAAGTTCTTTTCCTTAAATTATATTGATTTAGAGCAGGCCTTGTTATGGGGTGCACATTTTTTTCTACTTGGGGACACCAGTTGGATTCAAACAAGAATCAACAGCAGTTTTAATCTTATGACATTTACTCAGTGCCTTGGAAAAAAACACATACGATAATCTCAGCACATCAGAAAGTATGTCCACACAAACACATGAGCACATCAATCCTGTATTGGCAAGCCCTGTAACACCTGGCAGGAAGAGGGTTTCTGCAGAGAGAAATGAGTAGAGGCAGAACAGGAAATACTGCTGTCACCTCTTGAAGCAGATCATGTCTGGGATACATCAGAGGATAGTATGGAAATGGGTTTGAAGAAGCAAGATATCAGCTAAGGATAGACCCTAACTCCCAGTAATGTTCATCTAATGGATGGTTACTCAATGTTTATCAGGTGCCAATGGATAATTTTACAGGAGTCCAATGAAAATGAAAAAAACCAGCAGGGTTGGGTCAGTGATGAGTTTCTTACTGTTGCTTTCTCAAATATGATAATGCAGCATCTCTGCTTCCCAAGGAGGTGGGAACAAGTAATCAAGCAGAAGTTAAGAGACAGCATATGTTTCATGTCTTACTGAGTTAAAGGCAGTATTGGTTTGTGGTCTGAGTACAGTCTGGAATCTACCTCTAAAATTACCCTGAGTGTAGGTAACTGGCTTTGTTTCAATGGAGTTGCACTGGATTAGGAGATGATTTTGGTTTATTTTGTAAACAATCTTCAATTTATATTATCTTCCAAAAGCTAGTTTCACGCTGTAAACCATCATCATATTATTCTTTGTATTAAAGAACTAAGAACATAATCCAAAACAAAAAAAAATATCCCATCTCCTGGCCCACCCACCCCCCACCAAGAGTTTATTATTTAGTTTCATGTAGGCTTTGCTATGATACTTTCCAAAGTCAAACCTTAAAGACTACATGAGATTAAGACTGGAACACCATTTTTCTCCCTGCATCCAAATTCTCATGCTCAAAAAAACAGCCAAAGCACTTTGGCTAGAACTTTTTAGCTGCACATGAAGGCACTAAATGAATTACAGTATACACTGTATTCAATAACAGTGAATACTTCAAAGCTTCCTAATAACTAGGGCATGAATGTAAAATGTGTTGCTCTGCACATCTAAGAGTTTTCCCCTTTCTCATCATGTTCTTTGAAAAGGTGGCTTTATTCAGATTTTTGTGACTGTTCTTGTTCTACAAAAGCACTTTTAGGATTTTATTGAGGTTTACATACACCAGTGTTCAAGACGAAAGGCTTTCATGTCAATTATTAATAACAAAATCTTTCATCTGTCTATTTAAAAAAATAAAAACATGATCCTTTTTTTCCTCATTTTGATGTTTAATTTAGAATGAAAATCAAACTCTTTAAAAAGTTTTCCTCACTATCACAAGGGAAACTATGATGTTTTTAAGAATTCTCTCTATGAAGATAATGCCAGCTAAAAATAAAATAGAAAATAATGAAATAAAAGGCTTAATCCTTTTTAAAAAAAATCTTGAGCATACTTAATGATTTTCAACAGGAGTGGAAAGGCAGTCAGGATCTCATGGAATCAGAATGCAAAATGCTGTTACTACTAATGTATTTGGGGATAATCAGTTCATTGGCTTAGAAAGTGACTCAACAGGGACTTCAAGAGCAGTAAAAAAATGGAATTATTTTTTATTTAAAGAAAACCCTATTTGGTTTGACATCAATTCTTCCAAAACATCTCAGCAAGACCTCGGACTATTCATGTATTACCTCTGAGCATGAGGGCTTGTCCTGTGATGACCTGGAAGCCCTGATGCCCTTGCCATCTTGCAGTGTAATTGCTCACTGACAGACATCTAAGCCTGTACTACATGCAATTGCAGTCACTGGTGCTCTGCAAGAGTAATTTCATAGACCTTATTGTAGCATTTCTGCCCAGGTCCCTGTCCAGGACCTCTGTCTGTCAGGTTTCATGGCATTTTAAAATTAGAATTTTAAGTGCATTCTATTTCATTCATTTTTATTTCTGCAGCACTAACTACCACACATAAATCTTCCTCCCCTGAAAGAGTCATCAGGTGTCACTTCATACAGAATCCCCTTCAAAATTTCTAATAGTTCTACCAAATTTCATAGTTAAGGTTGGAAATAAAACTGTTTGTTCTGAAACAGCAGTGTTTGCAGTTCCTGAATTTAATTTTAAAAAGTTATTGTCCTTCTAATTACATTTATGTTTCAATTAGGATTTGACATTTCTAGTGTGATTTCATGTTTCTAACACATACCTCATCTCTGGAATCTGAGCTACCAGTGTACCTTCAAGTATTTTCATGCAGCCTCAACATAATGCAAGTGCTAGAACGAGCTGCACAACAAAAGTCAGGTGGTTACACACCTTATCTTTATGTGGTCTCTTCATGAGCTCTAGAAATCATACATGTGTTCTGCTGCTGCAGTATACCCCGACTTCAATTCTCTTTTCCTTCTCCCTGCCTTCAGGACCACAGACAGTGTCTTTTGCTGAAGCAAAATCAAACAGAAAGAGAAAAACCTGCTTGTGATCACTGATCTCAAATAGATCCTAACCGAGTTCAAAATGCAGGAGCTCTGCTCTTGGGACAGTTAAACTTGCCTATGCAGACATTTCTCATGTGAGCCATCATGAGTGGTAAAAATGCATGTGATGTTTCCTCAGAGTCATTTTGATTGGTTTTGTTCCCAGTAAGCTGAGGGGATGTGGCTCTTAAAATCAGGAGAGCCACCTGCAGAATTATTTCTAGTGTTAATTGGAGTGAGTTGCTGGTACTTGTGGTGGACCACTTTTAACTTATTTTGCAGGAAAGGATAGCAATATGCTTCTTGGAACTCATATCTATAAAATGTGACTAGTGGGTTTTTTTCCTAAAAGGGAAATAGCAAATAAAATAACACAAATAAAATTTTTTCAGTAACTTCTTTCTCCCTGTACACAACGTAATTGCACATCAGAGCAGTTCCACACTGCTTTCTCAAAATACATTTGAGAATACTTAAACTGTCTTCAGCTAGCAGCTCCTATGGCAGTAGAAGCTGAACTCGTTTTGTGGCCTACACACAA
Source organism: Chiroxiphia lanceolata (assembly GCF_009829145.1). Lineage (NCBI taxonomy): Eukaryota > Metazoa > Chordata > Aves > Passeriformes > Pipridae > Chiroxiphia > Chiroxiphia lanceolata. The sequence continues at coordinate 66,438,971 of NC_045641.1, forward strand.
ACCAACCAACCAAACAAACTTGAGTCTCCAAAAAGTTTGGGAGTAATTCCAAAATATTCTTTAAAAAGCCACAGGAGCAAGTCCATATTATGCATTTGACAATGTAGAGAGAAGAAAGATAAAAGCAGCAATAGCTAGGTCTGATGACAGGGAGTAAAATATTTGAACTCCCATTTCAACTTTAGCACTGATTAATCACAATCTCTGACACATTATAGCCACACTATGCCTTAGTTTTACCCTCTATATGTTGAGGACAAACATACTCATCCCCATTTCTGAAGAGGGTTGAAATTTTTGCCCAAAGAACACCAGGTAAGTATAAGTAATCATCATCATCAATTTTGGTTATTACAGGGCCTAAGTGGCTCTCTTCTTACATGATATATGGGTTCCTTGGGAGGAAGATGAAGTATTTCAGCAAGATGCTGCCTTTTGTTACCTTTTCTCCTTTTAATTATTACTTTACATCTTCTGATTAAGCTAGTGCTGATCTGGAAATCTTAACCAGACTCTTAAGTGAAATAAACCACTCACCTTTTTATTTGACAGCATTGGAACTCTTTCATTGTATATGGAGGTACATTAATTCCCTATTCTTATTTTCCTTTCTTCCCCCTGCCACACAAATGAAGAGGCTAATCCTGTTTTACTCTTCCTGAATGATAGCAAAGGTGTGATTCATTTGCTCTAATTTAGTCACCATCTGCCCCAGGTCTGAGGCAGGTACCCTCAGTTTCCTTTATTATCTGTAGAGAGAAACAGCATCTCCAGAGAGCAATTTATCTTACCCCAAGAAGGGGGTGTCTAAAATAGGTCAGAAAAATCACACTCTGGAGATATCTATTGTATTTCCGTGAGTATTTAGGGAGCCTGAGGTGACCAGCTCAAACTTGGGTGCATAACTTTTAGACATCCCACACAGAATATGCACAAGAGCTGCTAAAATGATCACGTGGTAGTATAATAATTCTCACTGCAGGCTGATACCATCTAAATGGGACTGACATCTCACAGCACAGATAAAGTCTGGCGTGGACAGTCATAGTTAGCAACTGTAAATTTGATGCCTGACATTAATCAGGAGATAATAGTTAGATTGTAGCTTCGAGAGCCATCAGATGAACTCGACCCAGTCCTCATTAATCAAACATGCCTTGCTTTTATATCCCATATTTGGAGCCTCCACACGAGGCAGCAATGCTAAAATGTGCAACTGGGCATCTCTTTTTCTGGAACAGCAAGTTCCTTTATTTCTAATAATAGTAAGTTAGTTACTATTGATTCTCAAACACCCTGTTTATCCCAGTCTAATTATTAACCTTCCTGCAAGGTAGGAAGGTTCCCTATAAAGGGGAATCAATTTGAAATTTGGGGCCTCACTAAGAAAAAAAAAAAGGATGCTTAAGGTTTTTCAGGGTTGTCCAGAAGCTTGATCTTTATTAGAGGTACACTTGATGAAGTGGTAAAGATATAGGAGGATTTATTTTGCCACATAACTCTGAAACACAAGACACAGATCTCCTCAGTACGTGGATAATCATCACTGTAACCAGCACTGAAATACAATTGTCTCTCAGGGGACTGTGGTACATATTGCACAGCATACTGCAACAGCACATAACAGTTTAGGACAAGAATTAGCTAAACATATTGAGCTGCTGACACTCCTTCCCAAGAAACTTTGATTTCTACACTATTAGGAGAAAGGCCTCAAGTGAGAAGATAAATTAACAGTGAAACTGCCAACAAATTCAAAAAAGAAAAACACTAGCTAGTGCTTCTGTGTGTAAAAGCTTATTGGTACCTTCAGAAAGTTGTCTGTATCTATCCTTCCCTTGAGTTTTCCTCTCCTACAATCCTGTTGCAATCCTAATCACTTCATATTTTGAATATTACAGTTGCTTCTTTTACTGTCTTACTAAATCCCAACTCTTCAGACTCCAGGTGTTCAAGGTACTGAAAACAAATCATATACTGCCCTGGAAAGGGCCAGTATTCTCAGCAGCACTCATTTTCTTCACTTAGAAGGCAGGCCTAAGTTAATTCAATGTGACACCATCACCCTCCTCCCCAGCAAACAATTACCTTGTTTTGAACTCATACCACTTTTTGTTCATTATTTCCTCATTTCTCAGTTTCAAATGACAGCCTTAACAACTGTCCCTCATAACCTCATCCCTAATTTTTCATCTGAACATGAGCATCACAAAAGGAAACTTTCAAGAGACCTTACCTTTCCAGAGACTTGTAAGTCGCTCCAATTCTTGAAAATTTGACTTAATATCTTTTTCCTTTTGAAAGAATTCCCTTTGAAACATAAAAAAGCTGAAATATAAAAATATTGGAGTACTCAGAAGAGCAAAGAGAGCACAGCAACTAACACTCCAGCTGCTAAGGAACCATTTAAACCACAGCTCCCCACCTGATCCAAATTTAAGGGTTAGTCTGAAAGGGGGGGGTGGAGTCAAGGTGAGGATAGGAAATATTCAGACTTAAAAAGTTGCCTTTTTAAGAAGTTTTTACTTCTCTACATTAAATGACAGAAACTGTTGAGCTCCTCTGTTGACACTCTTGTTCTTTTTTTATGTAATTTTTCAGTCAACAACATTTTGTGTGTTGTGGTAACATGCACAACAGGGACCCTGTATAGAGACAAGCATATTCAAACTCTGTATATTTTTCATTGGAATCGGTATGGATCATGTTTTTTAAGCCAGCATTTTATCCAAAGAATCCCAAACATGCAGGAAACTTTCACCCAAACAACATCACCATGACACAATTCTTGTTTACAGAAACAAACACTTAACAGACTTACAGTAAAATATCTGTCAGTTAAGCTCAGAATTTACAAATTCAAATGGGCATTTTTGTATAGTTGTTTAGTGAGCAGTTGTACAAATGTTTCACTTGCATACCCACATCTTAATTTACTGTGTTGGTTAGGTTTAGCTCTACAGGCACATCCTTGTCTCAGAGCCTCAGTCTCGAATTTACTTTTTAAACTAGTAAAATTGGACAGAAAAATGGTACCAACGAATAAAATGACTCCTATAGATTTACTTCTAGGGCCAATATTGGAATGGAGAATAACACCAAATTCTCCTGATCCCTGCTCTAGTGTCCTTATCACAGACCCAACTTTATTTTAAATCAAAGTTGTTGAAAAACAGAGCAGCACTGAGTCTAAAATGTGTGTGTCTCATTGAATGCAAAATCACAGTCAGATTTTGGGCTTTGCACAGCAATCATATAGCATCATACAGATGCTTCTGTGCCACAAATGTGTCACAAATTATAATTGTGACAAGTGAGAAACGCTGATCTCTCACTCGAGTCTTAGGGAACCAAACTGAACTGAGTACAGAAGCCTAAGGGCTACAGTCTGCATCAAAGGTATCATCCTAACTAGTGGAGTAAAAATTATTTAGATCACACCACAGAAGTACTCAAAAATCAACACTGCCCTGAATGTAAAATGAGACTGAAACCAATAGTTTGCCTGAACTTTGTTCGCAAATTCAAATTGCCAACAGCAGCAATGCCAGCTCTCACTGTTTTCTTTGGGACTGTTGTGATATTTGTTGTTCTTCTTAAAGTCCCAGCACCTGTGGTCAAGGGATTAGGTGTTGATCTCTGCTTCCTTCTAAAACAAAAGTAACTTTTTCAAGTTTGAGGAAATGCTTCTAAATCTTGACTGCGCATGGCAGGCTACGGACTAGTTCGTCCTGCGCTCCAGATAAGCCAGACATAAAGCAGTTCTGAAGCAGAAAGCACACAGAAAGTGCTGTGTTACTAATTCCTGTGGAGGTGCATGAGCTCGAGCTGTCCACTGTTTTCATTTTTGGAAAGCTGCTTTCTTGTGCTCTGCTGGTGTAAAGAATAGCCGGAGCAAATTCATGTTTACCTGTTCAGACAAAAAGATAGAGAAAGTGAAGGAAAAAAACCTCAACCCCATGTTTTCCCCAATTTTTTTTTTCCCAATATCAGGATTTTCTTACCAGGTGAGATGCCTGTGGGATGCAGGATGTCTCTGTAGCCAAAGAGGTCGTGAAAGCACACTTGGTAGTGCATAAACCTTCCAGTGTTGTCCTTTCCGTGTCCTGGTCCAAGAGGGCTGTGCAGGATACGGTTCCATTTTTGGTCTTGCAATTCCAATCCACTCTCACCTTTAGTGGGACTCCAACACAGCTTTATTTGTTATGCTTCTAGAGTGAAGAAATGTGAATTCTCCTGTTCAGTGTGTGTGAACAGGACTTTCCCTTACCCATGAAACATTTGTTTCTGTTGTTTGAATACCTCTTTAAAACAAAATGTCTAAAATATGAGAAACAGAAGTCCAGGATACAAATTCTAAATATTTGTCTGATTTTACTACCTGTGACTTTCATTTACTCTCACAAAATCCGTGTGGCACCAGTGAAATGGGGCTGGGTTTCCATCTTTGTGAGCAGTTCAGCATCAATTCCTGCATGAATCGATAACGTGTTAAATGTGATCCACTCTGCAAAGCTGATCTCCAAGTTATTGATGTTCGAGGGACTATTATCAGGGCAGTCCTATCTCTCAAAGTTCAAATTCCAAATTTCTCAGTGTTGGGAAGAACCATAATATTTACCATTACCTTTAGATTTCCAGTTTTCATATACATCTGCACCCTGGCACATACCTAAATATTCCAAATACTTTATGCTTCTGATAGCTACTTGTTCCAAGTGAAATAAAGCAGGCAAAGTAGAGAGTTGATTACTGAGTAGATTTTTACCTACTGCTCTGAGGGTAGATATGAATATAACCAACATCAGGGAAACACATTTCTAATTTTTCTGAGCTACAAGACTAGAAATTAAATGAGAATTTCCATTCAGAGAGGTAGGCTTCCTTTTAGGACATGAAGGGAAGACACATGAGGTAAGAAAAGCATGTTTAGGTATTGTCTGCCATGATAATACCATGTCTTTTAGTTTTTAAGAGGAATAGAAAACTATCTGGCTTGAATTCTCAGCAAGTTGGGCTCACAAATATTACTGAAGTGTAATAGCTCCCCCTGCCAGGTTTAGATTACAAGCTACATTTCACATATGTGTACACACATACACACACACTCCAGAAATAAATTAACACCTATGTTAGGATTTGCTGTGCTTTAGTCTTCAATCATTATTAGATGAAAAGAAAAAAAAATACATGTGCTTGATACATAATGTGCATTAAAGTTCTTTTATATAACTTGCAAAGTAGTAGATGCTAATTGCATTCAGTGTGGGCAGGAGAAATGTAAAATTATTGCAAGTAGTAAGGCAGAAATAAACTAAGTTACAAAATTTTAATTTTGCTTTAATATACTGTTAACTTTTCAGTCCCCTATCAAACGAACCTATTTTTTTATTTAGGCACTCATTTTCATGAATGATAATCGTGGTCTAAAACAGTTGTCTGCTGGCAAGCTAGAACCAAACTCTTTTTGTGTTTCACCGTGTTCAGACCATTTTTGGTGTCAGTAAAGCTGATGACAGAAGTCCAGAGCCAACAGCCTTAACCTTTAGAAACCTACACGAGACTAATACCAAGAAATTCTACAGGATGATTTTGAAAGTCAAGCCATTCAACTAAAATTCAATAATTTGAATTCAGGTAGAATTCAAACCTGTCATGAAGCCCCCAGTCTTAAAAACAATTGACAACTCTATAAACATGCAAAATTATCCTGGAGTTAGAAACTTTTGAAGACCAAATCTGTTTCTCCAAAACCACTCATTAATGCAAAATTATGAGGAACAAATTATACCACACTGTTGCCCTAACACTGCAGTTTTTATTTTTCTGGGAAGTCTACCCACTTTGCTTCCCTTTTACAAGAATCTTGGAAGAAAGGTAAGTAAAACCCGCACATTTTATAGGTAATTGAATTAAGAAAAGCTATTCATGTGAAAGTATAGGATAATCTGACATATTTTATATTACGTCTCTGAGAGACAGTAGGACTCCAACAGCATAATTTGAAGCACATGAAAGTCATTATTTGGAGTAAGCTTTATGTGAATTTAAATAGTGGTAATTTCAAGTAACACAGCCTATATGGGACAGAGTGATATACAGTAAAAAAGGCACTAGATGAAACTCAAGAACATGGGATATTTTTCCAATTCTAGAACATACTGGACAATTTTACATGTCTCTGGTTAGGTTTCATCTACAGAAAAGATATAATCTAATGACTAGGCTAAAATCTGAGCGTGAATGTATGTCATCATAATAATATGTCCTCATTTAAGAAAAAAAGTCATTTTGCCATCCTCTACTTCCTCTCCCATCTCATCCCTGCCCTGGTTTATGCATTAATTTAGACCTAGAAAAATGTTTCATAATCTTGCAGTTAATTTGCAATGAGTCAGTCAGGCATCCTTCACCTTTAATGCAAATTACCAGTGTATGCGATGAATGAATTTTTTATTGCTGGCTGTTTACGCTGCATTCAGTTCAAAATATTGAGAAACTATAAATTAGGTCCCATGGAAGTCATGGGATTGTTTAGGAAAACATGGTTATAATGTAATAAAAAAAGGTTATTTGGCTTTTGCTTTTTCAGCTGTTACTGAGTCACTTATTTGAGATCACTTACTTTCACGATCTGGACAAGAGATAAGGTTTTCAATGAGTTCATCAAATCCTTAAATTCATCAGTGTCATATTTGGAAGGAGTTGAACCCTGTGGTAAGGATGAAAGGGGAGAGTGTGACATAGCAGCTGTGCTATTGGGTAGCTGTGAGAATTGAAAAGGTGGTTCCCGAAACAAAATTTCTCCAGGAAACACCAGTTATGATTTTAAGAGGGAAGGCACTGGAAGAGCCAAATAAAGCTGGTGGTAGAGTCTCTTTATACCTCTGTAAAACATGTTAGAGCAGTAAGGGTTTATATGGAACTAAAAGACCACTTTGATCTCCCTGTAGTGATGGTGTTGACAACAGAAGTGAACAGCTGCAGAGAGTCTATCTGTCATGATTTTAGATGCTGAGCTTTAAGAATACACAAGAGTAGAAAAAATTGAGATGAAGATAAATGCACTTATTTCCTCATGGTTATTCCATTTCACTGTCATTAGAAGGGGAATTCTCAGGCACAAACAGCACAAACAGCACTATATTCAGAAAAAGTTATTCTACAGGCACCAGTTTTTCAAGGCTGTCCATTGCTAAGCAGGGAAGACTTGAATTCTTTTTTTTGCCCATTCCTTTCATTTACTGCATTGATATTAAACCATTGAACACTTCTTCTGAGGCTGTGATCAACTCCAAGCTCATATCTTGGGCTGTTGACAACTGTAATAGTAGGAGTATGGATCTCAGAAAAAGCTGCAGTAAATTGAAGCTAAGGAATTTTGGCAGCTTGAAGTCTTGTGTCCTTTGTAAGTGAAATGTTTTTTTTGATGCCTGTTTGTATAAAAATCAAAGGCAAGGCTTCTGTTTGACACTGATCTACAAATAGGGATATATTTTGTCCATTTGATGAGAAATTTGAGAAGTGAATACTTGGTTTGAGTGACACCAAATATATAAAGGAACTTGACAAAATAAAATTTGACAGCATTCCAAACTCCCTAGATCATTAGTCAGTTTTGAACATCTTACCTTTCCCTTCTAGGGGCTGGTTTCAGGAATCTATCTTGTAGGGGGGGGAAACTCCATAAAAATGAAGGGAAATCACAAAATTAGGCAGGCATCAGAGAACCTTGTCTATTAGATATTTTTTCTTTCATAAAAATATTAAAAAAACCAAAACAAAACAATACATGTTGATTTTGGGGAGAGAACAAGAAGCCAAGAATAGAGAAAACCATCTAAGCTTTAATGAGAGGTGGACAAAATGCATAAAATTTTTCATATTATGGTGGTCTGCTTTCATCATGAAAAGACTTCAAGTCTCTTCTGTATGGTTAAGGCACATAGGTGTTAAAATATAGAAAGGTGAAATGGTCAAGAGGCGAACAGGAAGAATAAATACACAGGTAAAGGACAAAGTGCTGCTGTCCACGTCTAGAATAGACTGAAGTATAGTTTGATTTGAGTTTATATCTGTTACTAAGCACAGAAAATTTTGTAAATGCATAATTAGCATGTCCATTTGACAGCCTACATGATCTGCCAGTACATCTGAGGAAAAAGATCAAAGCAAAGAATTCACAGACTTGTGCATGCAACTGTGAAGTTATTGTATGACGTTTTTCAGTCTAACTACAAATTCTACTTGTATGTAAAAATGTCGTTTACATTTTTACAGAAGTTCTTCTAAATTAACTTTCATTATTTATTAATTTAATCTGATGATGTCTTATAATTAGAACTGCTTAGAGATTTACTACAGTATGGCACTTCCCTATAATTAGAACTGTATTGTTCATGATTGTAGAAGTTTTTAATATACTCACTCACACCCCTGGTTGCTTGAGGAATGAAAAGAGTGAAAAGAGATAAAGACACTGAAAATATGATCACATGTAAATACACATAACCAGAATTTTTCCCCCCTAAAATCTGAAAGGAATGACAAGTTCCAGTTGAGAGAAAGAAGAGAGAAGGGATAAGGGCAGAGGAATAACAGAAAAGGATAATGATCTCCAAATTGAGAAATGGCATCTGAACTTAGGTAATGTGTTAAGTTCCATGTAAACAAACATATGGACAAATGCATTTTCATGCATAAATGTTTGCATTTGTGTTCTGCACTATGTTACTCTTTGTTTGCTGGCTTCTTACTCATCAAAAAGCCTCTGTCTCATTAAAAAATGATAACTAATAAGCACAACAACTTCTTTACCTGCAAATATTAATCTCTATCTTCAACCACTCTTCCTTTTTTTTTAATAACTCTTGGTCATATCTCATTTTCAAAGGATAATCATACTGCTGCTTTTCCTTTCACTTAGGATTTGAACACAAAATTTCACAAGTTTCTATTGGCATGTTTTTGTCTGTTACAATAGGTATTAAAAACATGTTACTTTAAAATTCTAATATGGAAAATAAGGCAATTATGTTTATTGCTATCAAGGAGTTTTCCCATAGTTATCACAAGCTGTAAATCATTAATACATGTTGACTGGATTAGGTACAAAGATGGTCAGATTGTAAGCTCTGCAAAACAAGCTGTGCATCAGAACATCACGGTGTGGTTATGAACACTGTGACTTTGCACCCCTAAGAGGTAATAATGGTTACAAATGTAGGCCAAGAATAGTTTATTTTAAGTGATTTAGATGGCAAAAAGCTATTCTGACATGGAAAGAAAGAGTAGTAAAGTGAATGGTAGCTCAGAACTCGTTAAATTATACATACAGGTTCCTTGGAGGACTGGTTATATAGCTGTGCATTTCAATACAGGAATAATGACAAATGATCATTGCATACCATAACAATCATTGCTTTTTATTCATAGTAGTATGAATTACCTCCATTTTATTTTGGAACAACAAAGCTGGTCACTGACTTTCCCCAACAGCTCCTTCAGCCAGAGAGTGTCAGATGACTTCCTTGACTTTTAAAAGGAAGAGAAATCACGGAGTAAAGGCATTGTCAAACTATAGCTTAACTTGATTCCCTTTATTTCATATCTGACATAATGCATTGTGCATCTGAGTATTTAATGAGCCCAGCTAAGACAAAAGAAAGATGTTCTGCTCTCACTGACCTCCCTGGCTATGGTAGATCCCTGAGGTGCAAGGCAGGGGGGCAGGGAGAGCAACTGAAGTTTATCAAGAAAGCAAACATGCTGGAATGGCAAAGCAGCAAAACCTCTCTAACCTCTCCCTTTCCAGATGGAGCATTGTTAATATTCTGGATTTGTGGCACTGCGTTATTTTGAAACAAATAAAACCGAGTAATAAAAAACGAAGCTCATTTACCATATGGCTGTTTATTTCTCTGTCCTACAGCTCAGAGATAAGTAATGTATGGTTTCTCAATATGGCACATCCACACACTCTCCCCAGGTGCATACAATATAGCACACCTAGATTAACACAAGCCAAACTCCTTTTGATTGCATTGAACATGTGGCATCGTGGCTTAAGAGATTTTCTCCTTCAGTTGAAGTATAAGACACATTTGACAGCCAGGAGAGGAAAAAAATGCATTTAGGACTGAAAGGAAGAGTAAAGGGAGAAGGCGCAGGTGGATGGGAAGGCACAAAAGAAAACACACGTGGTTGGTTGTTCAACATTTTCTATGTGAAATTAGTGCTCAGGAATGATAGGATTCTGACAACCCAAACAAAGATTTGTCTAAAGGGATAGTGAAACATGATCAGCAGCATCCCTGGCTCATCATCATCATCAGGAGATTTGAGTGGATGCAAATTTCTGGTACCCAGAAGAGCAGAGAATGACCAGAGAATGGTAAGACTTCCATGACACCTTGGACACTTACAGCTGTATTCAGGAAGGGGCTGTTGCCTGTGTCACAGGTATTTCATGGCATTTGACAGTAGAATATAAATAGCATAAAGAAATATAAATATAAAATATATAAAAAAAATCTAGGTAATGTTAAATCAATCTCCAGAGCTTTCCTATTTAGCATGGAGCAGCCACAGTGTGTTGGCCTTCCTGTCCTCTTCTGACTTATCTCAGCAGGTGTACCATGAACATTTTTAAAAAATAAAAATTAAAGATACTTGCTAAAGATCTTAATATCATGAGTTACTCAATCTTTCTAAATTTGTTAAAGCAATCCTACCAAAGAAATGCCAGTCCTGACACAGTTGCCAACAGTTCACAAGTTTGGAGCATCTGGGTCTATGTGTACATTGTAGGAGAGCATAGGTGTGAGTTCTTGTACACTCTCACACAAGGATAAAAACAGGGTTGAGGATGCCAGAATGACAGGATTTGTTGTTTTTTCCTTGCAATAGGGCAGTTCAAGTCTGTGACAGGTAACTTGGAGCAGCTACTCAACTCCTTTTATTTTCTTTAGTCCTGACGTGAGATTTTCTGTCCTATTTCTAGGACATGGCTGAATTTTGGAGTAGGAACACTACACCACTGCATGTGGGCACAGAATCACATTGGGGAATAGTCCCACTTCAGTCTCATAGCTCAGTGATCTAAAATTGTGGCAACAGTGAGTTGATGGCTGAGACTTACCTTGTGCTGACCATAAAACGCTCATGCAAAAAAAAAAAAAATGTACTGAGGAGTTGATTCCCAAAGCAATTATTCCCACACTTTTTCAGGACTGTTCATTTAGCACAGTCATTTAAGAAAATCCATGACTACATATCATTTAAATGACTTTGCAACCAATGAAATCCCAACCAAAGGCCTATAGTAAGGAAATAAGGATATGGTGCCCACAGAAAATCAAAACTATCTACTTTTTTTTTTAATTGAGATGAGACCTTTTTTTTTTTTTTAAATGAGATTGAGAACCTCAGAGATCCTGCAGGTTTTGCTGTGAAGAAATATCTGAGTAGGCATCAAAACTAACTTGAGAGGCAAAAGCATTGTAGATCATCCATTTAAATTCTGAATAAACAGAAAAAACACATCTCCTGGTATCTCCCTAGCTATTCTGGTGATAGGAATCTTGGTGCAAAGCACTTAAACACACACTTAATTGTAAACCCAGCAGTAATCCTGATTGAATCAAGTCATCTACCTTTGTGCTTAAAGTAAAGCATGTGCTTAAGTACCTTTTTGTATAGGGACCTTAATTACATTATGTGTGTGAGAGAATGTGATAATTTTAGTTGGCTTTCCCAAGAGAGCCTTTAGTTAATAAAATAACTAGGTTTAATACTCCACAGAGTCGTATGGGAACAGAACTGTGCTCCTCCTCCTGTAGCCCAGCACAGGGTAGACTGTAATTTAATTGTTGGAAGCACAGAAAGTGCTGAAATGCTGTATGTCTTAATATTGTACTGCAAGAGCGTGTTTGTTTCTATTATGGAATACCTTGGGAAAACCACTGTGCAATACTACCACTAGTTATTCATAATAGCTTTTGAATTTACTGATGTTCAGTACCAGACTTAAGCTGTTTTACTGGATCAGGTAAAGCAGAAAAAGGTTCAATTAACAGGAATTTTTTAGAAGAGAAAAAATGAACATAAAACCAAAAATAAAACTTATCTTTCCCATCAGAATCACCTGCTGCAGTGAGGAAAATTCAGCATAATAATGAGTAGACTAAAATAAAAGTAGGGCAGATCTGTTTGCAAGTAATTTCTTCAAAACCCCTTAATATAACTAATCTATGTTATCCATTTCTGTTTGCAAGTCAGTGTGTAAACTCAGCCTGTGAAAGGCATGGCTGTGAGAGACAGTGGTGAGGAGAGGAAGAACTGGTAAACTCGTTGTAAATCATCAGACATCATTTTCCCCCTCGGCAAAATTGTCCAGGTATCGAGGTGTCCATTTCAACCTTCAATCCTCCACAACTTGCCATCAAAATGTTTCCTACAGAATCAACTGCTCCCAAAGGTGATTTTAATACTTCAAAGTAGTAGTTTTGGCTGGGCAACTGCAGGCAGGTGGAACCCAAGAACCAGGTTTCTACCTGAACCTTAACACTGCAAAATTTACAGTGACAGCCACGGAGTCTGGTGGAGATTTTTCCAATTTGGTGGGTCTGTTTCAAGTGGTTGTATGTGTATAACATGAGTCTTTGTATAACACAGAGCTTCTTAAAAGTAATTTCCCATAATTGTTACTGACAGTATGCCACAGACCTCAGAAGGTGCAAACTCCAGTGTTTTGAAATAACTGAAACAAAGCTGATTCATATCAGGTGAGCACCTGACCTTCATTTTTCTTTGCTGTATTTGTTTGCACCAGCAAGGTTGATTTTGCCTAAATGGCAAAAGGCAACAATTCCTACTACTTGATTTATACATACTCTGTTTTTATGCCATAGACAGGTTTCATGCTATATTAGTGTGACAGCATCACAGTGTGCTTTTGCTTAAAAAATAATCCTCAGCTGGAAAAAATAAAAAAGAACCAAAATATTTTGAATTACCATTAGAAAGATACTAAAATAAAAATGAAATGAAAACAAATAATTTAGCAGGCAACATTATAACTTTTTTACAGATTTTTTTTTTTAGATGGAAAAATTATCTTTTATCTCGAGGTAGAGAATGAAATTTTAGCATGCTGTTGTAATTTAGGATATGTTGCAATCTAGTAGTAAATTTTAAAAAGTTAAAGATTAAAAAAATTATCCATTAGAAGTGTTAACTATAATAGTGGCTTCTGAGAATTTTCTACTCAGTTCTCTATGGGTTTGATAGGTAAAAGGGATTTGTTCAGCTAACTACTACCTCACACACCCACCTGGAGCAGTTTAGCTCCTTGTGCTCAAAAATTAGATGCCACTTTTTGGCCATCAACCTGCCTGTAGTTCTACAGGGGCAGAAATTCCACACATTTCCTGTTGCAGTGATTCTTTTGCACCAGTTCATTCTTCTCAGTGAAGGTGGAATGAATTAACAGCAGTGACATATTTGCATGGGTTTCTACAGAAAACCTGGTGACTGTGGGCCCCCACAGGTGTTCAGTGTAAATGAAGGTCTGGGCTGCAGTCCCTTCCCGGACTGCAGACCAACAGAGAAATTACTATTTTAATAGCTACATGTTCAGAAGTGTCCTCCCAAAAACGTGGGCAAACAAAGCTGACTGTTTCTCCAGCATGGTGTTAATAGTTGTGCAGGTGTACAAGCCCTCACATGCGATTTTAAGGGAGAGGTTTGATAAAATGAGCCTTGGTGTTAGTCAGGAAATTGCAGTTAAAAAAGTGATTTTCAATAATGTTACTATTTACAGGCTTAACCTTGCTTCCATCTGAGTCAGCAACAGACATCCAATGATTTCAATACTGGAGGCTAAAGCACTCAATACCTTTCAAACTATAAGGTCAGAACACAAATTCTTGATGTATAGACCCCCAGCTGGCAAGGGAAAGAGGAGAAAAAATGAAGGTCTACAACGTATATGTTCAGAAGTTTGAGACCTAAGTTCATCAGCTCAGTTTTCTATCTAAATATGTATAAATTTCAAAGTAATAAAGGAACTAAATTGGCAAAATGCACATATATTAACTCAGATTAAGTTCAGATACATGTAACAGCCAGCACCCAACTTCAATCAGTTGAGTAGTTAAAGTATCTGAATGGCTTAAATTTAGTCATATGCTTAAATCTAATCCAGGCTGTAAAACTTTAGAAAAGTTTTACATTTAACATTCATCTAAATACTGATTTAGGCTCCAGGATTTAAACTTGCAGAATAATTTTAATTTAGAAAGGACTGATGTAAGAAGGGGGATAAAATTATTTCCTTCTTCTGAGAGGAGATTGAAAATCATAGACAGAAGGAGATTCTGATATTCCATGTAACATCCCCCACCATCCTCCCCCTTCTACTTTCACTGTACATAGAAGTTCACTCACTGCCACTCATTTCACAGGAATCAACTAATTTGAAAACTGTTTTTACGTCTCTCCTCAGTTTTCTGATCTTCAGACAAAACAAGCCCAGACCTCTCAAATTTTGCTTGTAAGACATTTTTGTATCGGTCTTTGATCATCTTTGTCACTTTCCTGTGGACTGCCTCTGCTTTCTTCACATCTCTCTTTAAATGTAGTAACTCGAACAGGAGTTCAGAGTTGAGGGCTTTACCAGAAGATTGAGAAGACTACTTGCCGTGATTTAATGTGACACTTCTTTTTACATGTGCTAGTACTAGTGGTAAAAATTATTGGTTTATGTACAGATTATTTTCCCTTACAACCTCAAAATAATTTCAGGCAAATCTCCTGTGTAGGTGGCCCTCCCTTGCCTTATATTTGTGCAGAAGTCATGAGTTCGGTCACAAAGATAAAAATAAGCATAGGACCTTGGCCTGGGCCTTGTTAAACCATCTCTTGTTTATCCACACTAAGATTCTAATTTACTAAGACTGTTTTGAATTCTAATCCTGTCCTCCAGGGTGCTTGAGACTATAATCCACAAAAATTGTTATGCATGCTCAATTCCACCCTTCATTGGTAAAAATGAGGAATAATACAAAACTCAGGACAGGTCAAAGTACGACTCCTCCTTTTCTGCATTGCTCCAGTTTAACAGAAACCCATTTAGAATTGTTCTTTTTTAAAATTCAGTTTTCTAACTCGATGTGCTTACAATACTTACCCATTCTGCATTTTCTTGGTTTATTTATGGTAACATCTTTCAAATCATGTCGGAATCAGATGGTGACTCACAACTACTTCATTCCATGAATCCTGTTACTCTGGCATTGAAGGAAAGGTGATTGCTTTGACAGCTCAGTCTGATGTATCTGTCAGTTGTTACTTATCACTTTTAAATCCTTTGCTTACAGGTAGGTTGAGTATTGCTCCTTATCTATTTGGCCTAGAATTTCTTTATCTGCAATTCTCCGCTCTTTAAAAATCAGATACTACATTTGCCCATTTCCTGTATTCTAGGGTTCCAATCATTCTCTCATTTTCCTATCCACCTGTTCTAGATTATTTCAGCACACCCAGAAATAATAGGAAAAGTTCATATTTTTCAAAGTAATCTCTAATTTATTCTTTGCTTATATAAATCTCTGATTTCTTTATGCTGGACATCTGATTTTTTTTTTATTCTTTTTTTTTTCTTATTCTTTTTTTTCTTTTCTTTTTTTCCTTTTTGTGAAGAATAGAGAATTGGGAATTTCAACATCATCTTTTAGCCAGTCCAGTAGCTAGTATGGATACTAATGGGTGATTCTACTAGGCAGAATCAAAATTAGCAGAATCTACCCAAGGTGCATCCCAACAACTTATCTGAAGACATGAGGTTTACTGTATTTTTTTTCCTATCAATATCGATTCTATCCTTCAAACCATCCTGTCAGCTGATTAAAAACAGATTTGTGTATTTGATCTTCCTGTTTTGTTGATGTACAAGGCAAAAAAGATACTTTGCATTTCAAAGAAGACAGCTTATTGCTGAAGCCTGGTACTGGGGCACAGCAACGGAACACCAGTTCAACATGTTCACAGAACACCAGTTTGCAAATGCATTACAAATGTGAGCACTTACTCAGGTGAGCCCATTTGCTCCCCTAACTGAGATCACGTGATTACAGTATGGGCACACATGTGTGTGCATATATATATATATATATATACATAAAATTGCATACTGAGCACTTAAAATATCAAATTAGCAAGAAGATGAAACAGCTTGAAAGCTGTTTCAAAACACCTTTCAACATTTGTAAAATTATTAAAATCTTGGGGAAAAAATACCTTATAATTTTTCTTAGAATTACAAATACAGTAATTACAGTTCTGCACCATGTTGTTCCCAACCTATTATAATAACTATTTTACATGAGTTTCTTTTTTCACCTTCTCATTAATTGAGCCATATGCAAAAGTGAATTTAACATGAATGCAGAAGCATCAGATAGGCAAGGTTCTCCTGTCTATTTGGTGGGAGCAATTTATGCACACTTCATTGATGGTTTCTGCACATTCACTTGTATATTGTAATTTTTTAGTATATTTTATGAACAAAGGAAGAATGTATGTAAAAGTGTTGGTATAAACTTGTTGACGTGATAGGGCTTCTACTTTTTCAGCCTGATGAACAGAGGAGAAGAGAGGTTACGCAGTTGCAGGGAAGGGATCAGTAATAGACATCTAACACCTGGGCACAAATGGAAAGTTTTAAAATTGCCAAAAGTAAAAACCAAATAAAAAAACATGACTGCAACTCTGCACTATCACCCTAAGTTTCCTAGCCCACTTAAGACTGCACCCTGGAAACGAGGAGTTCATAAATGTTAAATTAGACAGACTTTGCTCTGTGATGCAAACCATGACTGTGACCTAAAGCAAGAATATAGAATGCCTTTCAGTTAGAGAGTCTGTCACTCTCATTCCCTTTGATGCACTTCCTTCCCTTTCAGGAAGAGAGCACAGGGAGTTAAGGTTTGTGGCCTTCTCCCCTGTTGTCCCTCATTTTACAGGCACTGAAATCCAGATGAAAACTCAAGCCGCACAAGAAACACGCACATGAAATCCCCTTCGCTTTCATCGGCAACTTTTTCCTCTATGAAAGTTTCTGTCAGAGAGCTGGAGAGCCTTATTATACAGTCATCCAGCTCTAGTTACCACACAGTCATTCAAAATGAAGCATTATAGAGACCCCCATAAAAGGTTTCCTTGTCTGAACGAACACTCGCCAAGGTCCTTTCTTCCTCCCACTTTGAGATGCAGTAGAAGTGAACGAGTCTCTGTGGGCGCTCTGGCTCCTGCAGATCACAGGGGCCTCTGTGGCCCCTTGTAACCTTCTCAGTTATCTTTACTCTAGTGACAGCATCCCTACCCAGATAGAGAAGGCTGAGTCAGCAGCCTAGACCTATCATCCTTTTGTTAGAAACTTGTCCATGAACATTAGCTGTAGGCCTCTGTTGTAGCAAACTTCTCTCTGTGTTTATCACATGCCTGGAGTTTCTGGTTAAATGTGGCACAAAGCTTGCAGTCTCTCCTCTGACTAAAAATGGTTAAAATCAAAACAGGAATCTGGATTTGGATCTGATTGGAGCTGCCTCAAATATGTGCTATGGGGAATTCACCCAAGGAAAGAGAGAGAGAGAGAAAGAAAGAGAGAGAGAGGGAGAAAGAGAGAGAGAGAAAGAAAGAGAGAGAGAAAGAGAAAGAGAAAAAGAGAGAGAGAAAGAGAGAGAAAGAGAGAGAGAGAGAGAGAAGAGAAAGAGAGAGAGAGAAAGAGAAGAGAGAGAGAGAAAGAGAGAGAGAGAGAAAGAGAAAGAGAGAGAGAAAGAGAGAGAGAGAGAGAGAGAGAAAGAAAGAGAAAGAGAGAAAGAGAGAGAGAGAAAGAGCGGCAGCTGGACCACATTTAACATATCAAGGGCATGTAGCACCTTCAGAAATCAGCATAAGGTTGTAGACTTCTTGTATCTGTGTTTTCTGTTCTAGGAAAAGATGCCAAGAGCCATAGCTTTTTTTTTGGACTGATGTGAACCTACTGAGCAGGGTTAGAGGACATGGTAAAGTGTCTGGAGCTCAGTCTATGCTAATGTCCCTACTGCTGCTGTTGTTTGGAGGAAACAACTGGAGACGAATTACTGGTCTTAACTTCCTAATTAAGGAAGAGCTGCAGGGAATACATCATGGGCAGTAGGAAAAAGACTGAAGAAAAAGAATTTTTTTCTGGTTTATGCTTCAAATGATTCATGACTTGCAATACATCATATGCAGTCCTGGTTCAATAAGATTCTTAGGCAAGTGTATTACTTTAACTTGTAACCTTCTCTGAAAACTATGGGAAAAATGAGTAGTGTTTCATCTCAAAAATGAAAGACTAAGTGAGGACAGAAGTTAGACTCAAGAGGAATTAGGTCTGTTATACTGTTTTCACCCCTTTTTAAAGATACTTTTTTCACATTAGTCATTTGTAGCTGATCCCCTTTAGTGAAAGTAAATACTAATGTGTCTCTCAGTTCCTAAACATCTCTTGTTTCACTATGACTTTAACAAGTCTTCAAAATGTAAAAAAGTTTTTAGGGATGCAGAACTTGCAAGCAAAACCGAAGCAATCTACTCTTAGCTGTGATTGACTCCATGTCACCTGAATAAATGACATGATCTAAGGGTCACACATGTATAAGTAAGATCTATATGACGTTATTTATAGAACAACAAACCTAGAACAGAATTAGATTAATGTTTTCCTTCTTTTTTTTGTCATAATTTCTGCAAAACTGATACCTTCCTGGAGAAGGCTTCAGTTCAGAAACCTTAGAGGGAAAAGCACCTGCCCCTGTGACATGAACCACTCAAATGCAGATCTCTCTGGGGACAGTATGGTGTGTACTAAAAGATTCAGGGTACTGCACTACAGTTTATGATGAGAAAACAAGGTCTTGTTGGAAATGGAGGAAGAATGGAATGGAGGCAAAATTCAGGAAGATTGTAGAGCATAATTCCTTGTATTTAATAAAATTGTTACTGTGACACTAGGCTTGCAATTCATCTTGGAAACAATATATGAGAAGTGGCCAGGAATCATAAAGCCTAGTACTGGGTGTGGAAATGGACAGTGCTCTATCTCCTTATGAGGATAAAGGTCCGATATTAATTTGTACTTCTGTTCCCATACTCACAGCAAATCCTATTGGAGTAGTAGAGCATTTCTAGGGTTGGTGTCTTGTTTAAATTGATAATACAACTTTTTTTTTACCTTTTTTTTTTTTTTTCTGGATATCAGCTAAATTTCCTTGCCTAGGTAAGCATGTGAAGGGTTTTTGACCAAACAATATTGTTGTTGGGTGACCTGGGGATTTTTGTTCCTTTAATAGACTCCAGAAGTTCTAAGAAGCATTGAAGTATCCTAAACATCATCCTATTTCCCTTCCAAAAAAGTCTCAAAGAGTATCTATGACATGAAAAAGTCTTCCATTTCTACAGATATGAAATACATTCAAGTTCTTGTAAAAAATAGAGCATTACACTTGGGTTTTCATTTAAATATGATTTCTGAAAACTAATAAAAAAATTAGAAATGTTGATGCACAGAAAAATGAAAAGTGAGAAAAAAATTTATATAAAAATATCCAAAGGATAGCACAGGGAACTAAATGGGGGAAAACTACTTTCGCTTTGGAGAGAGCATTATGTAGGCAAGGCAATTTTATTAACACGGTTGGATAAAATATAAAGGGTTTTCCTAATCTCAGAGACTTCAAAAGAGACTTTTTTTTGAGACAATATTAATATCAAAGCCAGTTGTCACTATTATTAAAATGTTCTTTGCTCTTCATTAGTCACAAATGATCCCCTCGACTCACAAAAAGGTACTCGGTAAATTAAAAGCTTTTATGTAACACTCCAACAAAAGTTGAATGACTCCAGAGTTAAAAGGCAACTCTTGTGTCTGCCAATATTCAAAGTGGTACCCAATTTCTTCCTTTTTTAAAGTAGCAATTTCCTTAGGGTATTTATTCATTTATAGATCTATTAAGAGACTGATGAGGAATGGACGATTAATGAAATGCTTTGTCGTTCTGAGTTCTCACAAGCAACCATTAAAGGCCTGATTTTGCATTGTGGGCAGCCTGCTGGTGCCACGTGAAATCTCTCTGGAGGATAAACAGGTCTATCCATCTACAGGGCTGAGTGAAGCCCGGATTCATGTCTGTGAGTGCAGAACAGCCATTCCTCTCACTGGGTACTCTTTCTAACGTGGTCTGCCGAAGCTCTTCAAAAGGGTTTGTTTGCTGATCCCGTTAGCCAGAACACAGCTCATCCCTCCAGTGGGCTGCACTGTGTGACTCTGAATCACGGTTTAGTTGCAGCCTCACACTGCTGAACTTAATGGGAGCTCCTCACCCACTTGCATGGTGAAAGACTGGAGGATAGGATTATGAGATTTTCTTCATCTAGACTGAGAAATACCACACATGATGTGGAGAAGTCTCTGTAATTTGCCCACTGCTGGATGCATGCAGTTGCTTGCTTGAAATCATTGCCACGGTCCTTAGAGTTTTCTTTCCACTGAGCCTTATGTCTTTCTCAGCCTGAGATCTGGGAAGTGAGGATTCACTGTTGCTTTTGATTGTAGTCATGTGTAGTCACATATATTTCCATTTTCAGACAGTGCTGCTGGTGGTACCGTTTGTCTATTGTGATTTTGCTTTGTGGTAAGGTTGGTGCTGGAATGGTGAATGCAGCACTGAGAACAAGATTTCCAGGATTTTATGCCTGCCCTGGTACTGATTTGCCTTGTGACTTCAGTTGTATCACTTTTCTCCTTTGTGCCTCAATTTTTCTATTTATAAAATAGGAAAAGAAACAGTGGGGTAAGGCTGAATTAATACCTTTAGACTGCAATAGAAAGGTAATATAGTAGTACAAAGTATTAATTATTATATTATCTCTCTCTTTCTAATGGATTTATATTTAATTCAGTTACAGGGAGATGCTTTGTTCGCATAATAACATTTTCCACTGCCTTTGAGGCTCATAGGAGCAAGCTTGTGGGAAGGAAACTGCTAAGTGTTTGAATTTAGAAATGCTGCTAGTTTCAGTGTATTTAAAATGCTGTTGAAGTCAGGACGATTTAAATGTGTGAGATTTCAAAAGTCTCATTGACACACATCGCAAATTCGTTCATTGCCTGAGGGAGCTACAGCAAAAGGAAAAGTTGGAGTCTTTTAGTTTCACAGTTAAGGCAGCTTTTTTTAAAGTGAGTTAATGATGGAACGTTTGCCTGTGCAGTTGTAACAGAGCAATCTGTCACTGTGAGAAGGCTCCTGGGGTGACTACCAAGACATGTTAACTAGCAATGGTACCTCCATTTTACATGACCCGTTGCTCGCCCCGGTGTTGCAATATAGTCCAGCCAGAGTCCTGCATGAGTAATGTGAATGGATCTGTGTTTCGAACAGAGACATCAGCCAAACTCAGCTTGTGAAAATTAAGGGTAAGGGAACTCTGCTGAGGAAAGCAAGCTGAGGGTCTGTCCAGTGTTCTTTTTCTATTCTTGCCCTAAGCATTCAGATACCGTTGCTGGGAAGAAAGGTGCATCTGTTGTGTTTTGTCACAGAGTTGGCTCCCTCTCGCATTCCCTTTATTGCACATCCCACCGCGCGCTGCGCTCCGGACATACTGTAAGTACACACTCATTGATCTTTAGTCTGTATGATGACAGATACAAATCTGCTGCCACCGCATCTTATGCTAATGTTCAGATGAAAATGGATAGTATACATTGTGGCACACCAGGTTGCACTTTACCTTCTTGTGTTGCCATATGCATTTATTTGGGAATATAATGGTGAAACCAGCCTTCTGGGCCCATCTCCATATCTCAGCTCCAGAACAGCATGAGATTTTCGGGTATATGAGCTCCACTACGTTAGAACTTTTTCTTTTTTGGCAAAGGAACCAAGGTCTTTGGGCTGGAAAAAGCTACCAAGTGGTCTGACAAAATTCTTGCCCCGGGATAGGACAATCAGGACAATTACAGTCAACAACCAAATCCTCCATTTGATTCACTAAAGCCAGAATTTCAGCTGAAGTCTATGTACAAATAAAAAAGCCAAAATAAGAAATGAAACAAATGCAACATATATCATACACTCCTCCAGCTCCCAGAAGATAATACATCCTGTATATCTAATATTTTTTCTGCTTTCTGAACTGATACTCTGGAATTACAGCTGCTGATTGTAAGTGGTGTTTGAAATCAGGGACCGTAACCCATATCTGAGACAAAAAATATAGGTGATTGTCGGGGTTGACAGAGAACCTGTCAGCAGCCTGGCAATTAGTGATGAGGAATTTAAACAACTTTTAGGAAATATTTACTGTAATGGTGGACGGAACAAACATAATGCAGCCCAGACCAAAGGTCACCAATCAAAATGTGTATAGTGTCACCAATAGCATGTCACAGCATGCACAGTGTTTTCAGTGTCACCAATAAGAGTGTGTGCAGTGTCTTATGCTTGAGACTTTTGACCAATTGTGTTGTGACACGATAGTGTACAAAGAGTATAAGAGAAACACTTGAGAGTAATAAACAGCTTCCTGATCACCTTGCACCTGGACTATGTCTGACTCTGATATCTGCGTCGCATTGGCCGTTCCGACTTTATCAGCGACAGGTGATGGTTTGTGGCAGTGCCAAAATACACTGATGTGCAGCTCATTCTGTCTTAGGTGACTTGAAGCCAAGAATAAATACGCTGATAATCTATCAGGGTAACAAAGTCACTATGCTTATTAAATGCTTTCAGCTGGACCAGCATTTTTTCTATTGCAGGCTGTAACTGTGACTCAATATTGTGGATATCTTTCTTTGCCTCTGGTTCCAGGAGTGTGTGCCTTCAGGCACAGTCACTTCCAGTTTCTAGACCATAGAATGATAGAAACATTAAAGTCAGAAAAGACCTCAAGATCACAGAGTCTAATCTCTGACCAAACAACACCATGTCAACTAAACCACGGCATTAAGTGCAACTAAGTCGAGTTGCTTCTTGATCACTTAAAAGAATGGTGACTCCACCACTTTCCTGGGCAGCCCATTGCATTGCCTGACAACCATTTCAGTGAAGAAATTCTTTCTGATTCCAACCTGAACCTTCCCTGCTGCATCTTGAGGCCATTTCCTCTTGTCCTGTTGGAAATGTGATGGTGTACCCCTGTCCCTGCCAACTGAAACTCAGACTCAGGAAATTCACTTCTAATTCATTTCTGTCATGATCCTGTTCAAGGATTGGAAAGTGATTTTCTTTTCGCGTCACATGGCTCTGTGCCTAAAGAAATTATTTGTTCCATGTACAGCATCTAACAAAGTCTCATTTTGTCTGGAATTTTGTTCCACATCCTCTGCAAATACCAACCTCAACAAACTTTTTTTCTTTCCATCCCTCTCTAAAGAGTCTGTTCTAAACTTATTTGGCCACATCATCCACTTTCCCAATTCCTCCTCTTAAAATGATGATTTTTCCCCAACCTGCCCTCAGATATGCTCTTGTTCCATGTGGTCTATCACAGATTCTCCACTCATTCAGTGTCCCCTGTCTGAATTTTTTTGTGGTTCAGTAAGAGACAGCACGAGCCTTGGCTGATCTGGTACATTAGGCATGCTGACTGATTGATTTGCTAGCCAGCTGACACCAAACAGCTTTTCCCCGGTTTTCCCTCAAGGAAGTCATTAAACATGGTACTCTTCTACTAGCATTTGTGGAAAATACCAACTACCAGAAGACTTGAAGGAACTAAGGCCTCTATCCAATCTAAGATTTGACTGATTTTGACTCACAGGTGTGACTGGCAGGCAGATCAAGCCATTTTTATTTTTAGCTCATTTCCTAAGGAAAAAATATCAAGTTACAGGATGTTTTAGTCAAACGGACTCTGAAAAGGAGACCAAGGAGCTTTGTCCCTTTGCCTCAGTTTTTTACACCATCCTTAGTCTGACATATTTAATTATACTCTATATCTTCTGATACAGAGCTAATAGAGATATTTATTTTTGTAAGATTGAGTATTAATGGGCCCTGAGCACTTCTGGGACTTCCAGATGTCACTGCACTTAAACCAAGTAAAGGTAACCTTACAAAAGTTTCTCTGAACTGTAATGTATTCCCACATCTGAAGGGAATAAAGATACAAAAGTACATTGCAAAATTACCCAGAGTATAGAACCACAGAATCTCCTGAGTTGGAAGGGACCCACGAGGATCATCAAAGTCCGACTCCTGGCCCCAAGAATCACACCATGTACCTGAGACTGTTGTCCAAATGTCTCTTGAACTCTGTTGGGCTTGGGGTTGTGACCACTTCCCTGGGGAACCTGTTCCAGTGCTCAACCAACTTCTGAGTGAAAAGTCTTTTCCTATATCCAGTCTAAATCTCCCTTGATGCAGCCTCATGCCATTCCCTCGGATCCTGTCACCGGTCACCAGAGAGAAGAGATCAGTGCCTGCCCCTCTGCTTCCGCTCGAGAGGAAGCTGTGGACTGCTATGGGGTCTCCCCTCAGTCTCCTCTTGAAGGAAAGGAGAATGTTGGAAAGAAAAGCAACATTGCAGGGAAACCTGCACTGTCTTGATCTTTGGTTTTCCCAGTGCAAGATCTCCTGTCTCTCTGGGTCAGCACATTACCTGGGTGTTAGGCTCTCCTTAACTGGTGAAATCATCCCTGCTTTCACAAAAGCAGAGATCCTTAATGCCTATTCACAGACCACTTGGTTCAGGCTATCTTGTGTTCTAATGAACATATCACAGCAATAGCTCAGAGCTTCCCATATTTCCAAAAAGCATATGTTAAACAATGTAAGCGAAGAGAAACCGTAACAGGCTTCACTTGTCCTAACAGTCCATCTGTTTCCTGCTCCCCACTGAGCACATCTCTTTTCCTGGTTCCCTTTCAGGTGCACTCTTACCTTATGTAACGTGCTTTTTATTGGAGATTCATGCTGTGACCCTGTCAGAATTGCTACAGCAGGGGTGACCTCGGTAATGACTGTCCACAGCCTGCCAAGCTAAGTTGGTCAGTGTTAGCTGATTAAACTTTTAACAACATCCCCTGTGCGATAAAGGGCAAAATGACAACTTTGCCCATCGTCAAGGTGTCTGTATAATAAACTAATTAGTAAACCACACAGTCTGTGGAGCTTTTAATGAGTGCTATCGTCTGGCCTCTGTAATAAAAACCCAGTCTGCCCCCTTTTGGGATTCAATTAAGGCACAGACTGTCATATGCTTGGCCTGGCTGATCAATGAATCCATTCCGACCTTTGTCGGAGCTGTTTGCAAGGTCACTGGCAGTAGTGAGGGAAGCCAGCCTGGTGGTGGGGAGACATACCCAACAGCACCCGACAGGCACCAATATCAGCTGCTAATGTCCTCCTGGTCCTTTGACATCAGCAGAAGTTTCTGTCACACAAAGGTTAGCTGAAAGAGAATGTGGCAATATGCATATATATAAAATTTAAATAAATGGATATCAGTATGTCTGACCAGAAAGGTTACCCTGTTATTTAAAAATTTCATTAATTCTTTCATATCTGCATATAACTAGACACCTGTGGGTTTTTTTCATGCACCACAATGTGCTATCAAATGTTTGCTCTCTAAACTGTGTTTACTGCTATGATCCAGGTACACAAACAAAACAAACACAATAGAGTAGCTCTAGATTACACAAAACATCCCCCTTTTCAGGTCCTTGCATACAAATAATACTTATCCCTATACAATTCCAGAAGGGGTTTATAACTCTTGAAATAATTTTTGTGATGCCCAAGTGCAACAAGTAACAACATTTTAATTTTACAGACAGGAAAACTCTAAACAAAAAATTGTCAGTCAGGCAATGACCAAATCACATGCCCAGACACTACAGTGAAAGCATCTTTAAAAGTAAAGGCTTCAGTCCTTTCAATTCTGACTTCTGTCCTCAGGAGGATAAACTGGAATCGGGGGACTAGTAGAGTGAAGACAAGACCTTTAGTGTCATTATGTCATTTAGTCCTGACCAGTGACTAAATACCTGAGCTCCAGGGAAGCCTATCAATAGGCATTTAGTCTGTCCACACTGCCACCACGGTGGTGCAAGTGGCTTTTATGACTGCTATAGCAGCAGTGTGAAATCAGCCTTCCTTCTAGACCTCCCAAACACAGCTTCCTTCAACACTGCATTGCATTCTATGGCAGGGCCATTAGAGACTGTAGCCTGTTGTGAAGTGTGTGTGCAACCATAAGAGCAAAAACTGGATGGGGTTTATGTCTTCATTCTGCCTGGGTGAGAATCCTAACCTCTAAACAGTGTTTTTTCTCTTCTCTTATTTTTCGTTTGAATTAAATAGTCTTTTCTCTGCCATCTTATAGTATCTGCCATCTTATAACCTTGGGACTAAGGAGGTGTCTGAAAGGTGATTTTTAACTGCCACGATACAAAGAAAGGAAAACAAGAAGATCTAGTCTCAATTGTCCCCATGATTCACAAATTGAGCAATCTCTGTAGGTATAACCCACATGGATTTATAGCAAGAAACCAAGTTCTGTTGGTCTTACAATACCAAAAAACAGAAACACATGGTGATTACAGTGACACAACAGTGATGCCTACTATTTGCATTCCTCCTATTTGCATTCCTGCTATTTGCATTGCATTAGAGGTGGAAAACAAAGGAAATGCAGAACTGTACCTTTTCTAATTTAGGCAAAAATAGCACTTACCTGCTATCCTTTGACTATTCAGTCATAGCAGGCAGGAAGTTTACAGAGTTATCAAACAAAAGGCCTACTAAATATATATATTTTTTATTAATCTTCATTAACACTACTCCAGTGACTCCATCCTATGCCTCTCTGAGTCTCTTCCTACTTTTATCTGGCACTTCTGTGGGTAACCAATCCTGCACTTTAACATGATTCCTGCCTGTATCTCAGCTGCCACTAAGTTCCTCTCTTACCAGAGCTGTTACAAATCACAAAAACCTGATAGCATCTAAGACACAATTTTCAGTACACCAACACCTTTCAACAGCAATAAGCAGTCTACTGAGAATGTTTACTGTGTCCTACCCTAGTCCCAAATCATCTAATTCGAAGCTATGAGTTCTGATACAACTCAGATACCTCTATTCAGCCCTGTTTGTGACGAATAAATCACATTATGAATGTAGTTCTATCTAAAACCATACAGAAGACAGATGTATCCAGTCACAAAATTATTTCAGACCATGAATTACATATTTTTGTGAGCGCTTTGTGTCGCCAGCCAAGTCCCTAATCCCAGCTCTCTGGTGGGGCTGGATGCAGTACCATGCAATAGTCCTTCAGTTGTTGCCTCAAAACCACAAAGGAAAAGGTGCTCACAGCCCAGCTCGGATCATGAAACAGAGGACAGGTGAAGTACTAACTTAAGGAACATAATTTTGCATTTCTCAGGCAAGCTCACACAGTTGTTTTTGCCAGAGATATCCTTGCTCTTCTACACCAGCCTATCACCCACCAGCAGGGAACTTTTGTGTCTGGTAGATATCACTCTGCTTTCCTCCTTCCAAACGCAGCTGCAGCAACTAGTTTCAGAATTTAGCCTGTTAAGATGATTGAGAGGTAAGGAGTCACTTGAGGCGGAGATTTATAAATGAAAAGAAGAAAAAGCAAAGGTCAAGTTACTAAAAATAAATAAGAATATTCTTCTTTATTTTGGAATTCAAGTAGGAAAAAAAGAACACTTTTGTCTTCTGTGTTGTGATTTTTTAAAACAGGGATTTTATATTAAGATATTGTTTATTAAAACTAAGAGTCAAATCTGAATTTAGATTTCAATACCTCAGATATGAGACAGACCAAGCTGTGTATGTGTCTGTGAATTTTTCGCACAAGATGTGCACTTTGGTAATGTCTTCTGCTGTTTCTCAGCATGGCTATGGGGCACTGGAATATGTGTCTGTTGCATAAGTTTTTCAAGCAATGATATGTGACAGAAAGTAACATATCTTGATAGTTCTAATTATGTTGCTCTGTGCTGTTGAACTAACCCTCAGATCTATAAGACGGGTCATAAGTTGTGTCTATATAATCTTATCAACTTCAAGATTCTCTAGGCATATTTTTAGGTGTAGTAGTATGTTATACACTTATAAGTGAAGGGAATAAGGGAAAAACTTTGACAATTTTGCAAGGAAATAAACAGTCGAAAAGTTATGCATAAAATATATTAAAGATTAAGAAAGTTTTGTGTTTAATGCATAGCTTAAAACATTCTCGATGTTATTCTCCCTTTCATTCTGCCCCAAGAATTTGAAACTGTGCTTGAGGGAAAATAAACTACGAAATATAAAATAATTGTCTAGTGTTTCTTTGTATCATTTCTGAGTTTCTCAGCTCTCCCTTTACATAAGCTGCTCACTTACAGTCCTAAACTTAGATATAACAAATACATTTAGATGTTATCAATTTAATTCTTACCAAATGAACAAAGCTGTTTTGAAAATTTACTGGTTCAGACCCCAAATGTAACCTTATACTTTTATTAAGGAGGTGACTGGGTGAAATCTGATGTTAACTCTTTTCTATGTTGAAATTTACTTTTACCTGGGTTTGCTGCACTTAGAAATGGAATAATATGCAAGAACACCTCATGGAGCTCTATGATTTGTGCCTCACCTAATAGTCATGCACAGACTTTGACCAGTTTGACTTTTTGGCTGACAGAACTACCATGAATACCCATTTGCTAAAGATGGGAAAAAAGTGAGAGTGTTGCAGGTTTTCACTGTATTCAGTCATTCAAGTTCTTTCCTCCCCGGTTCCCTCAAAACTAGCTTTTCTTCACAGCTGTATTAAGTAGCAGATGACTGAATAGTATAAAATTTCTAGCTATCCTTTTCATTCATATTGCAGAATAATGGAAAATATTTTAGGAAAACTCTCTGAAGATGCATACTAAAGATCAAGACAGTAAAAATAAATATCCCAT
Organism: Chiroxiphia lanceolata; assembly: GCF_009829145.1. Lineage (NCBI taxonomy): Eukaryota > Metazoa > Chordata > Aves > Passeriformes > Pipridae > Chiroxiphia > Chiroxiphia lanceolata. Next base: position 66,467,988 of record NC_045641.1, read on the forward strand.
AAGCTAAATCTTTCTTTTTTATGCTTTGCATAAAAGATGAGGCATTTTGCATCAGCCCTTAAGGAGCTGTGGCTGTGCAAGATGTGGCTTATCCACAAGGGTCTTTTCTCCACAGAATATGTCTGGGACAGGCAAAGCAGGTCCAATTACATTTGATCACTAGCATGGGAGATATAATGTAGGAAGGTAGCACAGCAAGAGCATCTTGACTCAGGAGATGACAAAATATCTTAGCTAAATATAGATTAGATGAAGTCTTGAAGCTGCTCCAACTTTTGAGAAGGGCTGGAGAGCCCAGACTGGCACCGAGATGGCTCAGAAAGTGGATGCTGCTGGTGGTGTGCCATGCAGGTCCAGAGGACAGGCATCATCTGACTGTCATTCCAGTGGCTGGAAACTCATTTCATGATGCACAATGTACATTTCTTCCTTTTCCAGTGCTCTATCCTTGGACAGACAGTCTAAAGAGCTAAAATTTGACCACAGTTTCTTTCGGTAGAAACTACTTCTGTGAAGTTTCATAACTAGATTATTACTAATTTCAGCTGAGTTTTTTAATTTGGCATCTGAGTGGCACTCTAGTTCAGAAGTAGCCACGAGAACTGCTTATGAATTTTATCTGCCAAAAAGTTGGCGAATGGGTAAATTGCTCTTGCTGTATTTATTTTGCTTTAAATGAATATTTGTAGTATTTGGTATGAAAGACTCATCGGAAATCTGCAGCTAGATAAGAGGCAAAAAAATAGAGGCAGAAGAGAATAAAAGAATTTGAACTTTAACAAACTCTCCTCACTCTAGTATTTAAAGAAAGCTCTGAAAGAAGGCTGTTCACATGGTTTTACTGATAAAATCAGAAAGTTGAACTTTTTCTCAAGTCAGCTATTGCTTCTTTACAAGAAAGCTTCAGATACACTTGGGTTTCAGCATGAAAGAAATGCTTATAAGAGATTAATTTCTTAATCAAGGGTTTATATACAATTCTGATTTAGCATTCTTGAAATTTCACCAATCAGACTTAAATTATATTCATCAGTCTGCTTTTTAGCTCCTTCGAAATAACTCTAAGTACAAGAGGCTGTGAATTTCTAAATCTTCAAGAATAAAGGACTGCTGAAAAAGATTTGAGCTCTGATTTTCAGTGGTTTATTAACCGGTGTACTAGCAGTGCCTTTCTGTTGAAAAGGGAAAAGCTTTACAAAAATTGACCATTTAAACTTCAGACCACCTCGACAGACCATACCACTGTCATCCTTTTAAAAAGGAGATGCACTAAGACTAGATTTTTCATGGATTCGACAACATTTTTTCTACTCCCATGCTATAACATTAAAAGCTTGGTTTTAAAAAGTACAGAACATCAACTCCAGCACAAATCTGTACTTCAAGAAGCTGCTCAGTGACCATGGAAAAATCATGACCTGCAGATGCTCTTCAAATGTGACCTTAGTGACTTGCCCAAAGCCGGCTAGTGAGATATAATTACTGCTGAAATAAGAGTTTGTGACACTGGAGTTTTTTTAATGCTATTATGTATTTGTATTGTGCTAAAATTGAAAAACACTATAAAGAGCAGGTCACCTCCCAAAGACATTTTCTTACTGTTGTTCTGGTTTTCCCCTTACACTTTTCCTTCTGCAGTCAGAGCATTACAGCACTCAGCTGTGGTGTGTGGTGTGAGATCCACAGCTGAGCAGGAAGATGTCTGGATAGAAATTTAGGTTTTGCTGGGGGACTTTTGTCCCTTTTGACCCTTTGCAAGGTCTGAGCTGATTCAGCAGGGCACTGTTACCTAACACAGCATTTTAGGACACACTTTACTTAAAGGGAGCTTAAAATCAAAATGCCTTGTACTTAAATATGCTTTTAAGTGCTTACTGCAGAGTTCAGGTCCTAGTGCGTAAATTTTTTTAATTCATTATCTACAAACATCACAAATATATGTCTCTGTACTCTTCTAGGTAAGGGGAAAAAAGGCATTGCTGAATATCCACATCACAGGAAAGAAATGTATCTCTAAGACAAAATCACACAGATTTTTTGGGCATGAGCAAACAGGAAAAAACATTTTCTTCAGCAAGCCTTAGTAACCCCAGATGCATCTCAGGGCAGTAGTTAGGTGCAGGTCCAAGCTGCAGGAAAGCACAGAGAATGTGCTGCATTCCATGAAACTCATGCCTGAAGGTTTTCCCAAATTGGAGCCTCAGGAAGAAAGTTTCCTTTTCCTACCTCTGAAATGACCGACAGACTATTCTTTTAAGATTCTCTCCCATCCAGTGTTTAACCACTCTCACTTTCTTCTGAGCTTGCTCACAAAGCCTTTATCTTATTTGTCAATGTTTGATATTAAAATAAAAAAAGGTATTAATCTCTGCAGTGACCTTTCTGCTTTATTTCTCCCGGAAAGGGGTGCTGCATCTTTTGTAAGTAACTTCAAGGCAAGATATTATGCGGCATTCAAACATATGGCTTTTATCCAGTTAATCATCGTGCATTACCTACTTTCATCAATGTTCAGAAACTTAATTCCAGGATTACTCATTCCCCCAAAAACCCAAATAAGAAAATCAGAAGAATAGACCCAAACAATAGAACTTTTATACCAGGATAATTAGAAAAGGAACCTATTACCCAGGATTATAATTACTGACTAACATATTAAATGACCTTTAACATTTACCTTAAGCCCCAGATTTCTAGAAAACCAGAAAGGTTATGAATGCCATATTAGTAATCTTTAATCTTTATTACTGCTGTGGACAGAATTTTAATGATTTTTAAATAGGCAGCGGTCACTAACATATCCCTATTAAAATAAAAAAAATCTCATAAAAAATTAAATGGATTAAGACTTCAAATGTACCATCATCAAAAGTATTATCTAATTATGGAGTTCAGTGAACAGGCCAAGTGAAATGGTTGGTAATATTAGTTACTTACCACATGGGAATGCCCGGGATTTATGCACAAATAGATTCTGCTTCTGTTGCAACATAGTAATTAAGAATTTGTCAGGGAAATTTGACCCTCTAGGGTAGATATTACTTTGTAAAATAAGAATGGCAGAGCACTAGTCTCCTTGCTGCACATAATTTAACTTGATTATTTATACATCAAAGGGAGTCTGCAGTGACTGCAGTATAATATTTAAGTAGAGGGATATTAGAGAAAGAAGCATCTAGTGAAATCTTTTTCCCAAATCTCCGTGAGAAAATAGAGGAAATTTTCATAAAGCATTTCATTTTGCATATAAATTGGTGCCTAGATTGTGCCTGTGAATTTACTGCTGTCAAATTTAATTTTTCTTTAATTCTTCAGGCCCAGATGTGAAAAGCTCTGTGTGCAGGCTGCAATTTTCAATGCTTACAGGTAGCACCCGGATCGATAATGTGCCTTTATGAGAAATTACCATTAATGTTATTGAGTATGCATTTTGCTTTATAGGATAATAAGGTAATATGAAATGCCAATTCATTCATTAGGAGAAAGCTAAGTGCTTAAATGAAATGGGTGACAGGTCTGAAAAAAGATGTAGTTGTGGGCAGGAAGTCAAGAATGGATTTTTAATGACCTAATACCAAAAGGTTTTTACCACTTATTTGCATTTGCTTCCTATAAACAATATTAACTTTAAAATAAAAGTGCTTGAATATTTAAATTGCAGTAAGTGATTCCACTAGAAAAGACTATTTGGAAATGCTAGGTTTCTGGGAAACTCTCTGCCTAGCCTTTTTGAAGACCACAACTTGAACTCATCTGGTACAAAAATTAAAACAAAACTCATTTAAATTGACAGGCATAAAGTGAGCATATCGTAGCCATGGGCAAAAAGCCAGAGGTTAGTATGTGAAAAACAAACAAACAAAAAAAGTGCTTTAGCTCTTCACTTTAAGGACAATATACTCCCAACTCACTAAGGTAAAAATAGCAGGTATTTAAAACAAAACCCAGATAGTTTGTCCAGAGAAAAAATTCTAAACCAAACCCAGATCCCCTTATTTTTGCTCAAAAGAAGACTGCAACCTCCTCAGAGTACAATATTAAAAAAAAAAAAATGTAGTGTGAAAGTCTCTTCATAAAGTAAGAAATTAATTGTTTTCTAGGTACACACAGTGCTTGAAACCATGAGCATAAGAAAGAAAGTTAATGGACTTTTTTTGCAAAACTTCACTAGGTTCTTTTCCCCCCCTGGTTCTTAACTCACTTTTCTGAGTTTTATGGTTTTCATTGAGTGGTTTCCCCTCCTTTTCTCTGCACTGGATCTCCCACATGTGATTCCTGGGGCAGGGTACAAGCTGTGCTGGGATCTGCCAGCCTAATCCTGCTCAGGTTGGAGCCAGGGGGAGGTTTATCAGCCTCCACAAGGACAGGACCACAGTGTTTAGGAGATGACTGCTGGTGACTTGCATGCCTGGAGCTGGCTTTTCTTGGAGCAGTACTCTCTGTTAGAGACATGGTCCCATTCCCTGCTTCTGACTGTCATGGAAAGCCTCTACCAACCAAAGCCTTCTGCAAACTGCTGACGTGGAAATGCCAAGTTTTGCCTCACTAATGTATTTTATTAGGATGTAACACAAGGCACAAGAAGGAAGGAATTCACAAACCTATCCAGTTAAAAGCACCATCCAGATTTTCTAGTTTTCTTCGCTCCCACTGCAAAGTGTTATTCCAGTTCCAACAAAGTACATGTGTAGCTTAATGCTAAAGTTTCCAAAGCTGGTCTTTTTTCTAGAGAGATACGGGGACCTGATTCCCATTAAAAATTATGGTCTTCTCTTCAATTAGATACCCAAATCCTCCAGAATTCCTCAGCAATGATTTTCCTAAAGTTTGTATTTGGTCTTTCATGAACTTGACATTTTTGCTCTTAAACAATAAAAAAGACACTTTATTTACTATCAACACCTTAATACAGCAGTTTGAAAGCACAGGGCTTAATCTTTTTTTTTTTTCTTTTAAATAGCTAACATGGTAAAAACAAAGGACAGATACCAGAAAAAGCTTTAAAGTTTTATTTTTATTTCTGCTTTAACTCTGCAATGGCTGCTTTGCTTAAACTTTTTTTTTTTTTTAACTTTTATGTAGGGCTCTTTTTATTTTTTTTTTCCCTTGACCTTCAGCATCTCGAACTACAAAGAAAGGACTTTCTCTAACGCTGTTTGAATATACTGTATTTTTCTTTTAAGGAGCCTTCCACTGATTTTTATCCTTCGGGGATCAATGGTTCTTTCAGTTCCATAATCTGACAAGCTATAGTAAAAGCAAAAGACCCCCACTTCTAGAGCCATAAGCGTTAACGTGAGATGGCAACGGATGTATTTTCACACTGAACTCACAACAGCCTAAGAAGAGCTTTAAAGTATCTTAGCCTAAGTCTCTCTCTTTGGGAGGACTGAGATACGGGAGGAACTTTAGTATTATTGTTAATCTGTATTACAAAAGCACCTAACAGCCTCTGCTGAGTTCAGGGCCCCATTAAAAGCAAGGATGGATAAAGCTGATTCAAATGTGTGTTCACTTCAGCATAGCCTATGAATGCCTTTGCTTTCTGGTAGTGTCTGACTCTCTTCCACAAAACTCTTGTTAAGTTTGGAAAGGGGAGGAAGAAAGAAAATGGAAATGCTGATTCACTACTAAATCAAGCACTGCTCATTTAGCTGCTACAGTTACTTGGAAGAAACAAAATTCATTTCTGAAATGTAGCACAGTAAGTCGATTTCTAAGGGACTTCCTGATGAAACTAATTTACATATCACCCAATACTTCCTGCAATGACTCCTGCCCCATTGTCTCCCCGTGGTCCTTTGCAGAGAGTGCCAATACTCCCTTCTACTCAGTCACATAATCTGTGGAGAGTTAACTTTCTTATTTTCTTCAGTACTTCAGTGCTGTTAACTTTGTCTCGCTGACATCCAAACAGCCAGACATGCTGCCAACCATTCCTACAGATTGAGAAACCAGCTGGGTGGTCAACTGGAGGAGCATCCCACACAGGGACCGTGGAATGGGAGGGTGAATTGGTAAGCTGAGGTGTGGTGGACAAGGAAATTGTTCTCCAACACTGGTTCTTCAACAGAAGTGGCTCAGAAGCCTGGTTGGTGAGTCTCTGGGTGTGTTCTCTGAGGGGCAGCAGCCATCAACTGCAGTAATTCACTTTAAGCTCCCAAGTATGCAAGTGAGGGAAGAGGAGCTGGGCCCCTGCTCACATCTTGCTCTGCCACTATTACACTGCCTCTAGAACGTGCTGACTTCTAAAATCAGAGTGGTATCAGAGGGACATTGGTAATTTAACACTCCTTTGATATATGCCAGTGTTCACACTGGGATGGTACAACAGAGGTAGTGTTGTCAACATTTCTGATTTGTTAGAATTGATGCTGTAGTAGAAAAAGGACTAACTAGGGTTTAATGTAAAGCAGCTAAATGGGAGTCAGAGGGAGGATAATGGAATATATTCACAATGAGTCTTATATTTATATCCATATTGTGTAGAATATAACAACATATTGCAATCAGACTGTGGCAGGGTTAATTTACATATATGGTTCTAGCTCCTATCTTCAGTACTCAAACTAAGTGGGTACTCCAGGCACTGCAGTTTCTGCTTCTAGCATCAAAGTATATGAAGCCTTTGGCTGGGGGTGGGTAACAAGCAGCCTTTGCCTATGGCCAGCAGACCCTCAGTATTTGCTTACTTTAAGAAAGAATTTCACTACCTCCCTGTCTATCTCTTATGTCTATACAGGCACTGCTCTTGACTTCTTTGACCTTGCTTACTATGTTATCACTGTTTCAAGAGCATCATCCTGTGCTGCAGCCAGGGCTCTGACATTCCAGCTCACTTCAGTCTGTTGTTCAGACCTCATGATTTCTCCTTGCCACTGTAATTTTGAATCCAAACATTTCTGAGCTATGGTTTTTATAACACATCCAAACAGCATTGCTCTGAAAAATACAGTCATCTTCCAGCAATCAAGTAGTCCCACTGAAATAAAGGAAGCTAAGAGACCAAGTCAAAGCCTATTAAACTCCCCTGGATATTTATTCTGAAGAGTTTTGGATCAGGCTTTTTTCATACTTCATCTTCTATACATTGTCTATGGCTCTAACAAAGATATTTACGGCCAATTACTAACAGTAACGATTATAGAGGTTACTGATGATCTATAGAGTGCAGTGGAATAATCACCAAGACATTCTTCTCTTCTCATCCCAGACATCTGGGTAGTATTGTTACACTGCCACTGTTAGAGTGGTTGTGCAAGTGATTTCTCTTAATAATCTAGTAAGTGCTTTGGGATCTTTCTGAATAAATGGATTTCTGGAGCACATGCATTCCTCTTATTATTACTTATCTGTCTGAATACTGTCACCCAGAAATAGGGATTCTCTCCGTTTATTTGGTTTTGAAATAATATATAATCAGTACAGCTATAGATCTCAATCATGTCATGGGAAGCAAAGCACTATCTGTTATAATATATTAGCCAAATGTATTCAGAAAAATGGATCCAACAGCATCTTACCACAGTCAACAAATTTCTCTAGCCCTTTAAGAATGTAGGGGCATGTGTGTTTTTTAATATTGTTGTTTTTTAAAAAAGCACCTAATCCCATAAATAATGTCAGGATACTTCCTCTGTCTCATTTAACAGGCAGTTGCTCAGTCTCATTTCATATTCACCTGTTTGGACACTGGATGCAGTTTCACATAATTCCTTCCCTGAAATGAGGCCCATGTTCAACACATTCTCCCTAAACTATTATTATATGCTATGTGTATTTAACTGAAAATAGTGCAGCTAGTTTGGGCATAATTATTCATAATTTGTTGATCGCTGGTGGCATCCATCATTCTTCTGTCAGGAGAAAACTTGATTCCCACACCAAAAAGCTTATCAACAAAATTGAGACAATTTATAACTGATACTAAAAATGTAAGCACTACATAAACCTCAATAATATCTGTGGTAAATTTTGACTGATATTTGGCTTAATTTCCTAATTTAGGCCAAACCAGTCCCATATGCGAGAGAAATTCAAATTCAGATCCTACCTTTGCAAATCTAGTTTATAACAGCTTTTCAAACACGTGAAGCCTGGGAGTATCAGTGAGAGGGCAGAAGTCTGTCCAGATGACTACATCTTCAGTGTATGCTGAAAATTCTGAGGTACTTATTCTGAGTGCTTATTTTTCCCTTGTTTTAAAAACCAGAGGTAAGGATTATGCAAACATGCAGTCTTACTTTTTTCTGCACTTGTATGACCGTGTCTGTAAAACCACTTAGCATTTCCTACTGGTGGTGTTACTCAAATAGTGACTTTTTTTTGTGGGGTATCGCATAGTTCTGGCCACAGAGAAGTCTTCACCAACTATTTGGATTTCCAAGCACTGTTCCAATGCAAATAAATACATAGAGAGAGAAGAAAGCTGCAAGTGTAAAGGTGTGGCAGGATAGCCCACCCTGAACAGACCTCAGAGAATGCATTCCATGCAAGCCATCGTGCAAGTTTGGCTGCTGGTGCCAGGGTGCTGGCTTGGTGTTAAATTATGCTAAAACCATCCTGGTTCACCAGACTTCGAATACACATTCTGCTTTTTGAAGCAGGATTTGACAGATAAGCCAGTCTGCCAGCTTGTAAATCTGTGGCTACCAGTCCATCACTTTACAACTATAAAAGCCCAGTCCAACTTCCATAGGGTAGACTCTTCCACACACTTCCTTGAATTGTGGAGCTTCTCCAGTGAAGCTGGGATGCCTCTTCATGGTTACTCTCCAGGGATTAAGTGAAAGAGAGAGATCTGCTTGCTATCTTGTATGGTGAGTTATATCAATCTCTACTTAATAATTGTTTCTTTTGTTAGCTTTGATATAATTGCTTTAATATAATTGCTTTGTTACAGTGCAAAATTATATTACTTTGTTATATAATACCCTACTAGTAGATTTTTAGCTTTTACACTGTGTGGTAAATAATTCTGATTAACATCTTTTGTCTGGTCATTTGTAATAATAAATGATTCATTTTATATAAATATTCTCATTTTGCCAATCATTAAAACCTGAGGGACAAAAGTGGTTCAGTCACACCTCTGTAATTCCTTAAATTTAAGCCGTTGACATAATCCGAGGCTAAGATTGGATTCAGCTGCACCCAGACTCCTCTCTGAGAAGGGGTTTAAGAAGCAAGGAAGTCCTTTCTGCACCTCATGACTCAATGGCAGGGCTTTTTAAATAAATTTTGCCTAAGCCTTCCACTCTCACCCATGACAAAAGGTCAACATGGAGAGAAGTTCAGCAAAAAAAAAAAAGACTCTTCAAGTTTAGTCCAGGTTTTCAGTAGAGTCCAAGACTTCTCTACTGGTTTCTGGTTTGGTACTTTAGTGTCTTCAGGAATCTCAAAGGGTGCAAAAAGTATATTTAATGCTTGTATGTAACAAGGAATATGATACATCATAAAAGACTTGTAGATGTGGCACTTAGGATCGTGGTTTGGTAGTAGTCTTGGCAGTGCTGGGTTAATGGTTCAACTCGATGACCTTAGAGCTCTTTTCCAACCTAAATGATCCTATGATTTTATGATTCTGTGATGCTATGATTAGAAGTACTTGAGGGATGCACCAGTGGTTAGGTATGTGTGTTCCTTCTAGCTTGGGAAAACTATTAGTGTTGATTTAGACCCTACTTCTTTGTACTGGTTGTTTTTAAGCAAAAAATTGCTTAATCTTTATTGGCCTGGCTGCCCAGTAAACTACTATTCCTAGGGCCTTAAACTGTTCTTCAGCTGAGGACCAGTTGCCCTCCAGTTGACAGATCAAAACTTGGTTTTTGTGAGCCATCAGTACTATTCAGTAGAGCTTTACACAGTGTCGCTCACCTTGCTCTGGTTCCCTGGCCTTGAAAGCAGTTTCTGCCTAGGTAAACACTCACATTCACATCATCTGGGGTTCCTGTGAAAAAAAAAAAAAAGTTGTCATTATTTTACAGCCCTGTTTTCCTGGTTCAAAATGCATTTATCCAGATAGAACCAATTCCATCCAAACTAAGGAATCAATTATAAGCCAATGAAGCAATGCTGAACCAGGGGAAAACAGTAATAATACTGAATAAGAAGGTAGAAAAAGAACAACAGGGAAAAATCCTTGCTTAGCTGTGGTGCAAATACATTTTTACTATCTGGCTCTACTTCCTTACTGGTGTGTGTTGTTTAGCAGCAAGGAGCAGTGGTGACATATGCACAAATGTGGGTTTCTCATGTCCAGGCTTTGTGTGTGCATATTTACAAGGTTAATGTTTTTCTAATGATTAATGGTTGGCAAAATGAATCTACTTGCATAAAACCACATAGACAAAGATTAGTAGCATCTAACCTACCACAGAAGATAAAAGATTGTGTTGAACTACAGAGTTAATCTAAAACCAAGGAAAGTCCTCCTTTATTTCAAGGAGGAAGCAAACAGAAAGTTCTCACCAAATTCATGGCCTCTGAAGGAGATTGAAATCTCTTTTACAAAAGCATATCTAACTTTGATGTCTAAATGCTTACACCCTTTACTCTTGACTTAAAAAGCTGAGATTTCCTCCTTTCAAACAAGCATCTCATGGAATGAGACAACGGAAATTAACAGAGAGGAAAGAGTTGAAGGAAAGAAAATACTCCCACTGAGACAAAAAAGTTTGTCTTCTCTTGGCACATCTATTTTTTAAAATGGCTTCTCATCTGCATGAACTAACATAATTTATTAGTGTCAGTAAACAGCAGTTTACTCCAGTTTACTCCATCTTAACAAAATCTTAGTTAGATTAATAATAATTCCTGGGGTTTCTGAACTAAGCTTCATTCAGTCTTACAAAATTTAAATTCAATATGTAATTCAGTGGAAAATAAGTTGTTGTACAGTTGTACAGTTTTATGTTCATAAATTAAAAGAAGCAAGGAACTAAAGGTAGAGGGTGAAAAATGTATAATGTAGTCGCTCTCTCTTTTGCACAACTAAAATGTGAGAATTTGAGACAGCTGTCTCAAACAATTTTGTGAGCAGCCCTTGTAGGGTCTGACTTTTCAACAACCAAGAAAACACACAAATCATTTTTGGTGTCATTTGCTCAGCTACTTAGGTTAGAAGGAATGGTTTCTTGATGCTGAGACGTTTTCTATGTATTACTGTGCAGTATCTACTTTGGATGGGGCTCAGAAACATCAATAAAATATGAAATAGATTTTTTTTCCTCCTCCTTAATTCTACACCACTCACCCCCCCAAACATCATTCAAGTTTTAGGTGAAGGGTTGAGTCGTGTCCCCTCCATCAACATTTTCGTAGATTTGTTTTCATGCTTCTGCAAACTGTTTCTCTTTCCATCGCGTCAGAAATCAATCACAGGGTTGGGAGAGTTGAAAATATGCTGCTCCTCAAAAGAAAGAACTGTATGGCTGGAAAGTAATTACACTGAGAAAGCTGTTCTGGGTGGACAAAGCTAACCAGATTGCTTAAGAGTGTGACAAAATGCTAAATTGATCTGAGCTGTCTAGAGACAGTTTAAAATTTCTTCTTGGGATGTTCTGTTTTAAGACCTTATTACTGTAACTTCTCAGTGACTGTATGTCACGATCATGGGTTACTCCATTTCAATGTGTATTTATTTTCTGTTAATGTTATAACTTAGGAAATTCAAAAGGATGGAAAGGGTACTTGGTTCTATCCCTAAATGTCAACCATGTAAGTGCTTTGACTTTTATTTTCTATTTGCTTTGGTCAGTGTAAATTTCTATGGGTTTTGCTGGTTGGGGGAAGGGGATTTGGAGATGTGCAGTTCTTGGTTATTAATATTTGACTTTGTTAGTGCTATCTGTTTACCGTATGGCTTCTGGAAAAAGATAGGAAATATTAGCTGGTGAGTCCTCAAAATGCCTGATGTGTGGGCACACTCCTTGTGCCTGCACATTCTTCGTGCTGCCGCTTCATTTAGCCTGTGAACTACCATGGAGGAGTTTTGATATTGTTTTCTGATATGACTTTCTTTTACTTCATTATTTCACTCTTTTTACTTTTAACACATTTGGACGGTCAAGTTTGAGTGAATTCCATATGCTTTATACAGTCTGGGTTTTTTCCCTGTTTCTGGAATAGAAAAGATGAAGGCTGTTTTTAGCCACTGTTTACATTCACAAAGCTGGATCCTGCACATAAATGAGTTTTTATACAAATGCCTGGGATTTTACACAAATCCCATTCCCCTTCTGCTCAGAACGAGTTACAAGACAGCTGTCTCTGAAAGCAGAAAGGGCTGTTGTTAAGAAAGCAATAATAGGCCAGGCTTAAGATCCTTAGCAGAGCTCCTTTTTTGGGGGGACTTCTTTCACCAAAGGTTGAGAGGGACCCAAAGAAAATATCAAATAGCCACTAATATTGAGGGCCTCGTACTCAAACTTGGCAGGGTATGAAATTTGTTTCTGTAGGAAATCGCCTTATTTTACAGAAAATTGAAGCTGTGTGAAAGCTTTTTTTTTTATTTTCCAAACCGTACATGAAAACTTTTGGGGGTTGGAGGCGATGGCACATTGTACTGTGAAAAATTGGTTTATGCTCAAATGCCTTTTGCGGTCACAACACGATTCCTCACCTCTCCTTGCACGAAAAGCCAGGAGTCAGAGAGTGCTTCTCCTCTGGGTTTTTTTGCTGAGATCGTTTATGCCTTCCAGAGTTGAATCCAGCTCCCAAGTAATGGAGCAGGACTGTCACTGTATTTTCAAACAAGCCATTTCCCTTGTCTTTCCTATCTTTATTTTTCCCTCTAAAAAGTAATTAAAAAGCAAGAGGACGTCGATGTCAGTTGGATTCACTGAAAGTCCCCGAAATGCTGCTGTAACTTTTATTATTCCATCGCTACGGAGGAGGTTGTGCAGCGTGCGGCGCGTAATTGTGCTGGGAAGCCACTGGGTGTCAGCAGAAATGTGAAAGCAAGGCAGGGACACCGGCTTTCCCCTCTCCGTAAAATACATCACTTCACGCTACGTTTATAAGAACGCTGGAAAGGAAATACTGGGCAAAACTTTTTTCGCCCTGGAACACGAGTGGGCAAGTGGGCAGTACACAACTTAACTCAGCCTGAAGAATAAGACACTCTTAGTCCTTCTTCTTCATCATCCTGTAACTCTGAGAGCTGATTTTTAAGAGATTTTTTGAGAGCCAGTTTTAGAACCAGGTTATGAGCTCAGCCCAATTGCAGGATCGCTCAGGATCAGAGCAAAATCACTACTGACAAGACACCAAGTCTTTTTAGTGCATCTGCTTTTCAGAGAATGACAGAGAGTTTGTTTATCCTTATTGTTAAACCAAAGTTTTGCACAGCTTTCACTGGATTATTTTACATGCATTTCAACAGCACCCACAGATCACGCTCTGCTCTATGTAGAGCCTGCTCTATTCAACTAGCTGGAGAGTAATCCTTTGTTAATTTGGACCTCAACCCCACTAAAACTCAAGGACTCGTCTCTGGGATCCCACAAGAACCGAAAAATATTTTAGGTCTATATGTCTTCCTGCCTGTTTGCTGCTATTAGTACAGTGGTCTGCCTGGTTGTGAGAGACAGAAACTGAGACAGGCAACACACTCCAAATATCCTATTCAAAGTAAACCCTTTTGGTTTTGAAACCCGAGCATTACTAACATCTTGTAGGTCCCAGTGTACATCCTCTTTAAATCAGTACTGGAAACAGCAGAATAAAATAAGGAAGAAGGAGCTACTGACACTTCTGGTTCTTCTGAAAGAGAAGGAAAATTCTGAATATTTTTCCCTAGAGAATTCTAGACTCGCTAGCAAGGTAACACCTGAGGATCAAAACCCTGTGAATTTCTAGATGTCTTCAACCTTTGTGGTCTTCAGTGAGAACAGAGAGCACTCAGCTTCTTTCACAATTAGGCATTTACCCCCGTAGATGTTCTCCACGAATTTCTCTGTAAAGAACAGAGGGATGCTGCCACAGTGGGCAGCTGCCGAAAAAAGGCTCTTCCGCTTGAGAGACGTGGCTTTCAAAATACTGGCAATGAAGTATTAGCTCATGTCTCACTCTGTGGAGTGGCCTGATTTAAATAACTATACTTTATTCATAATGAACAGGAATGCACCGATTTACTCTCTCTTTTCCCTCTCTTCCCCTTTCATTGCCCTTTTAAGGTGCAGAAGGTCGTTTTAATCCTACTCAAAATTACTTCTCGAAAAATGTTGGTAATTCTGACAAAAGCATCACACTTTACTGTAAAGGCACCCAGTGAGCAACACTGTGAAGGTTACAGGAGAGCACCAGCTATAGGTCCGTTGTTTTCATTTGCATACAAATTGTCAGCCAGAAGCAAACATTTTCTAACTCTCTGAGTTATATAAAACCTACTTTTTTGGACTGAATTTTAATTTTATTTTTATCCACAAGAATTTTTAAAGAAGTGACAATTTATTTTTTTTTAAGATGGAGATCTAAACTCAAAGTAATTTCTCTAAATTACAGGTATTTTGAAATTGTTTTATGAGTTCTTTGTAATATAGCAGCATTTGAGGACAAGCAATCAGAGATTTAGACCCCATTACACCAGGTGCTCTACAAATGAAGACAGTCTTTGGGCCACAATTGCAAAAACAGAGTTATGACAAGAAAAAAAATTAGACATACAGGAAGACAGCAGGTGGGAAAGTGAGGAAAAAGCATAAGAAGTGGGGTTTTTTTTCACAACAGACAGATTATCCCCTGTGCTGAAACTGCCAAATGATAAAATACCACAGTGGAGATTTTAGAGGTACTGGAAGAGACTAAGGTTTTACTTGGGAGCTTAATAGATACGTCTATGAAGCTCCCTTTGTTTTTTCAGCCTGCACAGGAGAAACTACACACTGAATTACTTCCACCCCTGCCTGTGAGCTTCACTTGTGTATTTCCAACAGTGAGAGGCAAACATTAATAGCAGTTGATATGAAACAGTGGAGAGCACAGAACAACCTGAGTTATGACTTACCCGCTTTATCCCCTCTCCAGTACATTGTTGCTTCTCTAAGAACTTCGCTTCTCACAAAAGCTCTTCTGTTCCCCATGAGATAACATGAAATGGGATGTGCCTGGCTCCTAAGCCACCTTACACCCATTGTGGTGAAGGACTTTGAACTCACCTGAGGCTGCTGACACTTTTAGGGGATCAGTAACAGCTTGTTCCTGAGTAAAGCAGCAGGCTGAGGCTCCTGCCAAAGCTGGAAACCGGGAGCTTGTGCCTGGGGATGCAGGCAGCAGACATAAGGGTCCTGTGGTAGGAGGCTGGTTATATGTTGACTGTGTATTGTGGAAGGTAATGACACTTTGTTACTGCTGGTTTTTGCCAAAAAAAGTTAGTTACCTACAAAGGAACTAAACAAAACTGTGGTATTGTACCAAGGAATTTTAAAATATTTATCGGCATTAAGTTTGTGACAAATGAAGATCAACAAAGTTTAATGTTGTATTGTCTACTTGTAGTTGGAATTCCAACAAAAATATCTGTGAAATACTAGTTGAAGTGCTTTTTAAAATCTTGCAGCATTTTGACAATGTACATTTTATTTTTCTTGCTCTTGGACTGTGAAAGATTAGGCACATCTGCACTAAACAAATAAAAGTTTGCTTAGAGAGATTTTATTGTGGTTCTTTTTTCTGCTTGTTCTTCCTTTAGTCCAGAATAAGGACTAGGGATGAGATTCTCAGCTGGCATAATTTGGCAAAGCTCTCTGGTTGGGGAAGAGCACTGAGCTGGTCTACAGACATTCTTACTCTTATTTATTCTTATCCTTATTCTTACTCTTATTCTTTTTATTTTAGGCCTAGAAATCTGATAGCTGCTGAAAACCTGGATATGCACACTATCTCGTTTTCTCACACTTTGAGATTATTAGGTTGTTTTGTCTTGCCTGTTGCTGCTATCCAATTCACCTAATTGACTGTTTTATGTCTGCAGTTTTTCCCCCTTGCTCACAATGTTCCCGAAGACTTTCAGTGTGGTGTACTGACTTAAATCCAGTGTCTATCCAAACAGGCCAGGATGACTTGATTTAAAGAACAAACTCCCCTGTGTTTGACAGCCTACTGAGCTCAACAGATGCAAGTAATTCACTGTGCAAAATGTGGGTGCATGCATGCACAGGTGTGTCTGGATGTATGTAAAATACAGGATCTTACAGCAACTTAACATACCTGAACATACTCACTGACTGACCCTGTGATCATGTTAATATTTGGAAACTGGGAGAAACCAGCCATTAAAATAGACTTGTTACAGATTGCTCTGAAAAGCTTCTTTAACCCAAGCATTGTCAGCTCTGAGCTAAGCCCCAGCAGAAACCTCTTTGTTAGCACCACATAATTGGATGATCAAGTTTTTAAAATCAAAGGATGCCACATAGATTTCACTTTGTAGAAGATGTTGCCCTGTAGCCTTGAGTGAGATCCATTTAACCAGTGGTAAATGTATCAGCTGCTGACATCTAGATCTGATATAGCCACTTAGACTCCTTTTATATTCACTGCAGTGATTTTAGGATGCAAGGATTGGAAATGTCTAAAATAGGTCAGATGAGTTACGAGCTAAATGTGCCTATTCCTCTTTATGGAATAGAAAGGGCACCAAGGAGGGCTGACTGAGGTGTAAAAATTTATGCTGTGGCCATCTAAGTCTAGGTGAGGTGAATCCCACACTCACTGTCTTAAATAAACTCATCAAAATAACATTGAAGGAGTGCCCTTAGCACTGAGCGTGAGCAAACGCACAGCTCTGAATAGCATCTGTGTTTGCTCAACTTTTCATTTCAAATTGAGCACTCCAGTACATCATCAGTTGAACAGAATAAAAGATTGGCTCTGCATAGGAGTATATTTTGTGGAAACATGCTAGGATTCTTGAGAAACAGAAATCTTGACTGATGAAATAAAAAAAAACCCCTCAATACATTTAGGTTGCTATTCTTAAGGCATCATATGAAAGGAAAAGGACCTTTTTTTTGGTAGATGTTAGGGAGACTGGAAATAAACACATCCACTGTATCCACATGATGTGACAATGAACTTTTATGGACCTACCCCTTCCACCTTTTTCAAACAGCCCAGGAGAGAGGTCCTGTGGGGCTATGAACAAGTTCACAATGAAGTACCAAACTGCAAGGAAAAAGTATCTCGGAATGGTATGGACCATATTCTCCACCGTGGCCATGCCTACATACACGAAGAGGAAGCTGCTACAAAATCAGAAAGGCCTCAGTCCCTCAAGCTGCTGTGCAAGGGGAATGACAGAAATTCAAATCTTTTGACTGGGACACAACTCTCCAAAAGTGCTGTCTGTATGCAACCATCAGCACGTGAACACAAACACCTGTCTCACAGACTAAAAAGGCATGTTATCTGGCTCTGAAGTGAGTTCCTAGCTATGAAGATGTGAAGGGAGAGGGGAGAAGAAGGTCACTATGTAGTAAAAGACAAACATATCTGATGCATGCAATCAAGCAGGGCCCGTAAATTAATTTTCAGCTCTAAAAATTGACTATCTCCTGGGGAAATTCTATTATCGAAAAACAAGATATATTCCAATTAGGAGAGAGGTCATATAGAGGGCAGGATAGAAGAGAGAAAAGGAAGAAGACAAAAAAGAACTTTACATATTAGAGCTCTAAAGGTATGACCGTCACTAAATGGGACAAAGGGGAGGAGGCTGTTAGGAGCCTTAATTTGAAATGCCCTTGATTTCTGTCATTTTAAGTTAAAGCCTGCATATTTTAACACAGTGGTGCCTTACAGGATTCCAGCACATTGTGTGTACTGCTACCTGCTGTGGATCCGGACCTTGGATCACTTCTCTGTCTCTCAGCATGACATGAAACACTAAGGGGTACATTTTCAAAGCAATAAGTGGGGATTTCACTGCATGATTCCCACTGAAGTCAATGTAAGATATGTAGCTGAAGCCCTGTGCAGTGATTTGAATACTTCCAATATCACTTCTTAGAATTGCCAAAAAACCATTTCTGGTAGGTTACAGGGTACTAGAAGTTTCCAGGGACTGCTATTTGACTTCAAACCTTTTACTTTGTAAATTTTGGGCTCTGATAGGTTTTTGGAGCAACCAAATATTGTTACCATCTGTTTTCTGTAGACGTTGTCAGCTGATCAGGTCATTTCTGAAGTCTGCTAATTGTTATGGAGAAGATAGGTATCCATAGAATGTTTTACTTCATAAAAACTACACAAACATGGCACATTTTGGCACCAGCTTGCCTGTCAAGTTTGTTTTGTAAGATTTTATAGTATTTTGGGTCACAGAATGGTACTAAAAATTCTGTGTTACTCAGAGTTTTGCTAAAGTTCCACGAAGAAAGATTATTATGTATCACACAGCCCCTCCTCCCACCCCTGAATGCATATTTTTAAGGTTTTTAGAGTGGAATATTTTTTTTTTCTTCATGGAAACTCATATATTCTGAAATAAATAAATTTTCTTTTTCAGAAAAAACAATTTAAAATGCAGTCTCTATCAGCTAAGTGAGAAGCCTTCGTCAGCTCTAAGTAAAGGTAAAAATTGAGCAGGTAAGGGCAAATCAGGAGGCAGAGAGTTTGCACAGGCAAGAAAAATAATTTTAATGTATCTCACTGATGCAAAATTAAAGATGTTAATATGTTCAGCCAAAGAGAACTAGAGGATTACTGTAGCAGACTCTGGAGAGAGCTTGTACATGGAGTGAACATCACTTTTATACAGAAAATAATAAAATTGCTATTTGTATTGAATACAGGTAACATGCTGAGTGTGCTGAGAAACTACCTTCCCATAGACTGGAACACAAGACCAATGTGGCTTTTAGATAGAAGTGGGAAGCCATTCCTACCAGTACAGCACTGCAGACAAGGTGGAGACTGATAGTAGGACTGCTGTGGGTTGTTCTGAGAGGGAATGCTCTAAGCTTGTGTGATTCCCTGCTTTCACTGGTGAACCCAGCATGAAAAAGACCAAAACACTAGAGAATTTTGATAATTTTGGGAGACATGAGCAGATTCAATAAGATTAGAAGCACATCTAGAACAAAAAAAAAGAACAAGCAGTAGAAGTACATACAACAGTTTTAGAAGCCAAAAAAAACCCCAATTGCTCTGTATGCTCTACACTGAATGTGAGGAAGAGAAGGAAGAGTGACTGTGAACCACAAATGTGAGGCAGCAACAAGGCAGGGAAATACAGACATTTGAGCTGGAAAGGTGATTAATGACACTGTATGAGTGTACAACACCTGGTGAGACCTGAAATGCTGTATATAATTCAGGTCATTCTCCTACAAGAAATATGAATGCAAATTGGAACTGAGATAGCAAAGTACTAGTAGGTTGGTCAGGAGAAGGGAGACCCTACTTATAACAGAAAATTAAAAATGCTCTAAGAAGCTGCGTGTCTGTGCTCCAAGCTGCTCTGCAGCACAGCAGACACAACACAGTGCTGGAAGCAAGCTAACATGTCCTAAGGCCATGAGGGTGGGTATATTGGGCTGAGTACACCACCAGTGTGGTTAGATACTTTTCAATTAGCTTGACATGTGAGAACACAGGTTCCCCAAAATCTCGAACTTGACGTGTCTAACACTATGGTTAAAGGATTTGAATGTTTTTATAGATATAGTGAAAGGATGAATATCAAAGAGCTAGTGGAGCTAAAGTTCTTAAGTTTCAGAGTATTCTGGCAAGAGGGAAAAAAAAAGGTTACTAACTGCCCTGGAAAAACATCAGCTGAAAAATTACAAGAATCTTTCTAACCACTAGTGAAGTTTTTGAAATAGGTTCCAGTAAAACTAGTGGAGAGCAACTAAGTAATTTTGTGATGAAGCTTGACAAGTTTAAGAAATTGAGTATCTAATCCCAAATGACTTTGTGATGCCACTGAAAAAGGTGCTATAAACATATACCTGGAGAAAAGGTAATCATACACAGTCCTACATAGCTGTGAAAAAACAAAACCATTTTTCTTCAATTTAAATCAATTTTATTTCATATCATCCTTATCTTTTGTTAAAATCAATCAATCTTTTATTTCCATCTCTTTTTATTTTTATCTCTTTTTATTTTTATTTTCATCTCTTAGCCCAAAGTGCGTGATGGACAGGTGGTTTTTGGCAAACCAGCATTTGAACAATGGAAGGTATTTCACCAGACAGTGTGGACAAGCTCTGGTTTCCCAGCAGTGGCTGTAAGGCTAATTCCTACAGCTATTTTGAAACAAATATCCTGAAGGGAGTAATGGGAAAAAGCAGCAGCATGCAGCAGATGCTAAGTCTACCCTTGCAGTCTCTGCAGCAAAAAAACCATCTTGTAAGTAGGGTCATTCTTACATGTTGCAATTGCAAAACAGCCTGTTACCCTTATTCAGTGAGGGAAGGAATGATCTCTGATCAAAGCACAGAATAAGGGTCAGATTCAGCAGCAGCAGAAGACAGACACCTTAGTCACTCTCCTCTGTATCTGTCTGGCAGGACTTGTTCCATTACTCATTTTCTGAGCATGCCTGCTAGATTGGCTCCATTCTTCTGTTAAATGGTTTCACTGATTGGAGCATTCATATGGGAAATGTGGGTTCAATTCTTTTCTCTCTCTGAGCATAAACAAACCTGCATCTTCCAGGGGAAAACTCCAACCATTATGCTAACAGGTATTCGGGAATGATGATCTTGCTCAGTCCTTCTTGTTGAAGCTTTGTATGGGATAATAAACATACATTAGACCATAGAGGAAAACGATGCAAGAGTGCGACTTTGTAGCCAAGGGGCAGAAGACTTGCACAAGTCCACGTGCATTTACACGTGTGTAGATTTGTAGGCACAGTGGGGTAAGTACTTAGGGGAGCAGTGGGTTTCTCCACTTCACAATAGCTCCCATTACCAATAGGGAACAGTCATGCTAATCCTTGTGTTTTTCCTCCCCATTTCTGTTGCATTTAGTTCTTATTCATGACAGGCAGAGTGGGATGGATGGACCAGTCAGAGATCCACCCAGATACACACCATTGTCTGTCGGGTTCGTAGAGAGTCAGAGGTTCACAACCTTTTTTACAAAGCAGGAATGAAAATCCAGATCTTTCACTGGCTAGGTTAAGACCTCTGGGCATTTATCAATGTGATACAAAGAAAGTGGTAGAAGGGCTTTTCCTTCAACATGTGTTTTAAGGTGGGACAGACACCAGCATCAAATTCAAGAAGACTCAGGGTTGGTCAAGGCATAGCAGAAGATCAGTGTTTAACACTTCTGTACCCACTGCTGTTTGAAGATGCTGGTGTGGATGACCCAGCTCTCTTTACACTTATATATGTTTTCCTGGACCTAAGCTTTGGGACAAAATTGTTCTCATCTTAGGCAGCCAGCAGTCTACATTCTCCTGGTAGCAGGCATTTGAGGCTGAAGGTGCTGGAAACAAGCAGCATTGTCATCTGTTGTGGATTTAGCTTTTAGTGAGGGCTGTAGAACTAGTCCTAGGCATATATCCCACTTTGAAAATGTTCTAAGTGACTGAAAAATAATTCAGTACTTATCAGTTAATTACTGAATTGTGAGAAACGTCAGAGCAGATGAAGAAATACTCTCCCAAAACCAATGTATTCATCTCAACAGCTACATTTGCCTGATAATGCAGTTCAGAATTATTTATTTACACTCATATTTGCGCTGCAGAACAATAATATATGTTGTGAAGTGGGTTTTTTTTTAAAGAATCACTCTCACTACATTTTATAAAAGTCAGAAAGTTGCAATAATGTGAGGCCTTACAAAAACTTGTATCGCTATTAAATATTTGCTGAGAAATGATAAAGAAACCATTGTTTTTTATGTCAGTTTTATGGGATATGTGGATAGGTAAAATGAGACTTAGTGAGCTTTTACTGTATTGCTTACTGATTCCAGGCATATCATTCACAGGATTGGAGGATAGATTTGCATACTTGTGTCTTATTACATAAACTGAACAGACATTTCTTGTAGATATCAAACAAAACCTACTTGAAATATATTGCTATGGCTGCCAAAAGAGAGTTTGTAATGTGTGGCTAGATTATGCTTGCCAGTGGTAAACAAAATTTAAGAAAACCCCAACAAATGCGCAGAAAAGAGATTTGAAGGTGTGCTCTCTTTGTTATGATTACATTTTGCTGTTTTGTTGACTTGCTGATAGCAATTTTCTAAGCAGCTGGTTCAGGGAGACCTGCCCTGATGCTCCTCTCTGACTTGCAGTATGACCAAACACTTTATCAAATCAGGACAGATGGCCTGAGATGTGAACTTGTCAATGGGAAGAAAATGCAGGCCGACAGTGTATCTCTGCTGTGGCAATACTGCAGGAAGAATATGTGACAATGGGCAGAGATTCTTTTCTTACCTCAGCTTTGTAAGGCATAGCTGTAAGGCCATCTCTCTGTGACATATTGTGTTCTGGCACAAGACAACAACAGGTGAGGTTTCAAAGAGGTGTCGTGATTTGATTGCCTGAATTTAAAGAAGCGAGGAGAGAAAGCCCTCAGATTGGAGAGAGGAAAAGTGAGCAGGAGTTTTTAACTGTTATGTTGGGATTTTTTTATGCAGTGAAGGAAGCAGCTGGAGTTACTCACAAATCATACCACTTTAAGAAACATGGGATTTGTCACCACTGATCAGACAAGTATTTTAACTTCTGCCTCCAGCTGTGACCGATACCTGACGCTATCCAGAGGGGTAAAAAAACCCCATAATACATTTAACTCAACTGAACAGAGGAAAACAATTGAACCTGGCTGTTGCAGCCCAGAATGTGAGGCCAGAATTCCCTTATTTGTCTACGTTGCCAGAGTTGCATCGGTTGAGTGCAATATGACATTTTTTCCTATCCAACCCTTCCTGTTGAAGTCAGTGGGAATGTTGAGAGCACATGAACTGCAATGATCATAAACTTAGTCAGACTTATTAAAAATCTACTCACAACATTTAAAACTCCATGACCATCTGTTGAAATGCATTCCACATGCCAGCTAGGGAAAACTGAATTAAAAAACCCTCAAATTAAACCAAAACCAGAAATCCAGTCCTTAGTAATTCCACTTGGACAACTGAAATTTTTAAGCTTAGCCACAGCTTTAGGAGGTATGTATGGCAAGCGGGATGAAAGAGTATGGATCAGGAGAAAGAAGAAAATCTGATGGCTTAAATTGCACTTCAAAGAACATTTCTTTCAGCAATAAATAACCTCTGAGCCATCCTTTGTCCCACCGTTACCACTCACTGTCCCTCTTAAACGTTCACACAACCATTTGGGTTCGCTTATGAGTTATTTACAACTCAAAGCAGAGTTCCCTGACCCAGGTCAGAAGTAGCCCCAAAACCACACAGCAGAATGGAAAACTTTCTGGGGAAAGAGATTAAATGGTCTGAGGGCCTGTGAGATTTTTACGGCCTTGATCTCCCTGAGTCATTTAAGAATACTATAATAGTGCTTTTGAATGGTCAAAACCTAGTTGAGACTGTGCATTTATTTTTGGTTGCTTAGCAAACAACTCTGCAGACAAACAGAAGCACATGCTGTGCTCCCACACCGGTTGTTACGAAGCTGTGATGTGCTTCCTCTGTACAGTGCAACAGGTCACCTTCAGTAGGGGCTGTCAGATGTTATCACACCTCCTTCCTCAGTGCAAGTGGCAGTCAGCTTTTGTATTAGTTGTCCATGTCACTATATTAGCTGTTTATATTACTATATTAGTTTTTCTGTTTGTTACGCATAATTATTTGATTAAATTTGTTCTGCAAGTAAAGTTTTTGTGAGATGTAGAACAAAAAGAGCTTACCCATTTGGCTGCAGGAGGTTAGTTCTGTGAAAGTATTAGCAGGTGTGTTAGCATCTGGGATGCTTTTGTTTCCTGAGGAGATTCCTGCAAAAAGAAATGTGCTTATCACCTGAAGGCTTCTAAATAAACCAATCACGTGCACCAGCAAAGTGAATTGATTATCTTTGTACATAAGAATAACTTTTTGCTCTCCTTACCATAGGCTCTAAGCTCCACAGACACAGAGTACAGGAATTTCCTTTAGAACAATCTACAAGTGTTATTGCACATTAAAACATGGTAGATTGCATCTTAGATATTTGTATGCCCCAAAGCTCTGCTTTCTGAGGTATGTCACAATCTCTAATTAAAATAGTTATCCTGAAGAACACCTACAAAAGCCAGGAAGGCATGATTATGGCTGTATACAGATGGGAAACTGAGATAGGTAAGGTTAGCTCCAGGAAAAATGTTTGTTCTTCCTGGGTAGAAAGTAAGTGCTGGAGTTCACAAATCCCCTGTAGATTCCAGTTTGGAGTGCGAGAAACTGTAGGAAGCTTTGGTTTGACTAATATCTTTATTAACTGGATTAATTTTTGCTTAGACTGCTGAAGTTCTGCTATTGACTAAAACAAAGCTGTCTCCTCTTTGCTGAGCTGAATGTGTCAGCTCAGGTGAGCATCCCCTATCAAGTACAGCCACGGAGGATCACTGATCAGAAGCCCCAAGGAGCACCTTCCAACCACAGTGTTCCAAGAATCGCTGACCCATACTGACAATATTGAGTGTAGGAGACACGATTTGATCATCTGTGATTAAAAGTCTGGCCAGAAGTGTTGAGAGGGTTGTCAACATCCCTTTTTTTTAGTGTCTCATTGACTGGATAACTATCCAAAAGGTGTGAAAGCTGGAGTTGTTGTCTTCTGCATCTGAAGAAAATTCAAACCCACATCTCCCACGTGCCATTACAAAATGTAATGTAAATATGTCATGTTTGTGCACTGTGGAACTGTAGCTCTCTTACCTTGCACTCCTGGACTATTCAGAGGTGAGTCCATGGGAGGTCTCTGGTACTTCTGGTACAGAATTCCTACTAAGAGGCATTACCTAAGCAGGGAGCTTAGACATAACAGCAAATATTATCTGAAAAGAAAGCTGGACTCTTGATTAGAAGTACTGGAAAGGAATTCCACTCTGAGGAACTGCACTGACATTTCTAAACCGAAACATTCTGACCTGAGTCAAAATGTTTTTCTTTTCATTATTTGAAAACAAAGCAAACCAACAAATCTTTATGAAAAAATGTTAACAATCTGTAAGGTTTTATTTTCACTGAAATTTTCTGTGAAGATGTGACTTGTCAACTCTCTGCATACTTCAAACCTAATAGAAAGATCAGCATTTGGATTCCTTATAGATATATGTATATCAATAGATTCAATTCAAAATTCCTCTGGCTGAAAAAGGTGATAAGAAATAGGTGAGTGAATATACTAAAGTAATGGAAATAGATATTTCATCTGAAGTAAAATTTAAACGTTGTGTGGGATTGTTATGTAACAAGATAGAAAGGACTGAGGCTTTTTTGCAACAGAAGAAAGTGAGCTTTGCAGGTTTTCCAAGGTCAAATTAGCTATCGAATAAAATGTTCTTTATTGAAGTAGGAGAGCAGATTATCACAGGACCGATTTTTCTGCAAACGAGGCACTTTAATGCCACTATTGTGATGAAATGTTGTGATGCTCATGTAGGTCCTTACTTAACCCTACCAGTCCTCTCTCTAAAGACGCAGTGCTGCAGCCAAAGTGCTGAAATAGCACAAGGAGGGTTTCACTGCTTGCATCCACAATGTAAAACATGAGAGAGCTTTTTAGGGTCAGTTCTGTCAGCACACAGCTTAAATAATGTTGAAAATAAGGCAACAGCTCCCAGGAGGGAAATGTGTCAAAGTACACACATTCAAGAATTCTTCCATGGGTGTCAGTAACATATTTTACTTTTGTGGGTTGGCAAGGAAAGATGCTTCGAACTCGACAGTACTTTCTGGAATCCTCAAAAAGATACATCTGTGTTCTCATGCAATTATTGACATTCACACAGGTCATTAGGAGAACTTTTATCAAAATGCAGCAGGGATGTAGCCCAGGAACTCTTTAAAAACACAGTAAGGCTACAAAAGCAATTAAAGGAAGTTTCTAGGAGGGCTTGACAGATTACAGTCTGGTGGCACTACTGTTATTTTCTCAGTGACAAGCTGGCTTGATCTGATTAAAAACAAAGGACTGGAACAGCACGAAACCAACACTGAAATATATCTTAAAAACCGTGGAGCTTTCTGAGGTTTCTTTGTTTTTCCAGGTGAAAAAAAAAAAAAAAGAAAAAAGAAGGGAAAAAACTCCACAGACTTATTTAAACGAAACTCATAGTTCACTTATTTCTGTAGGGAGAGCTAGCTGAGATCAACTGCCTAGGTTCTACTCCATGGTAAGCAGTATCACCAGAATGGCTTCCATTTCAATAAGGTCTACCTATCTACACAAAATGCTGAAAGAAGTCATGGCATCAATGCTATATGCCATATGAGTGATCTTGAAGTATTAGTGTCATGGGAAGCAGCTTAATTTGGCACAGAAAACCTTTCTACTAATATAGGATAGGTTGTGCAATGGTAAGAAAAGTTTTGGAGTTTGTGAGAGTAGCAATTAAAATTAAAAAATCCCCAAACCTTTATTTATAGGTTGAAAAGGTTTTACAGAGGATAACTAAAAAATATTAAGCCAGGTGCTGTTTCAATGGAATCAGATTTTAAGGTAGAACACTTAATATATCATTCAAAAAATCAACTAAAAAACCATAGTACTCCCAGGTACGTAAACCAGGAAAAATTACAAGACCATTTGCATATGCATCTCTGTCATCTGAAGAGTCGAGTCTGAACTTGTTCCCAGTGAAAGAAAGAAAAGTTCTGTCATTAAATTCAATTAGTGTGAATGTAACCCCTTAGATCTTACAGTCAACCTGTATATTTTAATAGATATAAATTCACACCATCCACTGGTTAGAAATCACCTTTTCTCTGTATAGATTTACTGTCTGATGCTGATCAACTTTATATAGATGAAAACCAATGACCTAGAAGCAGAAGAGCTTTACCAGTTTAGTATTTCCTCAGGCTACTTGCAATAACTACTAAAGTAGAAAACAAATAGATAACAAGAAATACAAGATCAAGAAACTGATTAAATAGGGCAATATGTTTGTGTTTAAGCAGGCTCAGCAACCTCCTAGGAATAACTAAGCAGATTCTGCCTTTGGGAAAAGCGAAGAACACCACAGCCAATTCGTGGCAAGAGCCACAGGAGAGGAAGAGAGTTGAGACATCAAACATAAGAGCACTGAAAGTTTTAAAGGGCCGTAAAAACAACAAGATGCTGAGGTGCTAACAGCATTATTAACAATCCCAGGTTAAAAATTAACGATTAAGGTAATCCTGAAAACAAAGTTCCATGCAATGTGTAGGAGGTGGCTTAAAAAGCAAGTCTTCAGGTATGTGAATGGAGCATTTCTAATCATGAGCAAGATTTGGTCACAGGGCTCATATTAGCTGAAAAAAACCCCTAACAACCCTTAACTGGAAGGCCTTAAGCTTGCCTCACATATCCACTGAAAAAATATTGCATGTATCCAGTGAGAGGAGATTATTGCCTCTGATCTGCACAGAGCAGAACAGACTGCGAGGGATGTCAGAATGAACGAGAAGGAACACTGGTTGTCACAGAGCGAGTCCAGATGGTGCTGCTGGCCATGGATTTCTAAAAAAAGGGAAAGAGAGGTTGGTGGAGTAAAACATTAATATCCTAATCAGTTTCCCAGCCTTCAAATGAAATTCAGAAAACAGAATCTCTTACACAAACCAGTCGTAGGAGTAAAAACAGTAAAATAACTAGACAAGCTCTGACACAAAATAGAGGACTTTCTATTTCTCTTTTGTCAGTCAAATATAGAGAGAAGTTAAACAGAAAAACACATAGAAAACAAAGAAACATCTATTCTGAAGTTAAGCTTAAAAGTGGAAAACCAGTTCTAAAGAAGATGTTGATCTTTTCTTTGTATAAAGTCTAAGGTGATTTTCAGGGTTTCTAACTTTAATTTTAGATGAAATTGTTGATTTATCTTCTTTTTTTTTTTAAATGTAATTAAAGCTTTGTTTTCATAAAAAAACCTTGAGAGCTATTTCAATTAAAATGTTGACAAAAAATATCATGACAGATTCCACAACAAGAATTTTGGAAGAGATGGGAATTTTGTATGAAAATATATTCAGTTTTGAAAAAGGTTCCGGCTGATTGTTTTGCAATAAGCACATGCAGTTTTTACTGCTTTTATTTTATTGGAAGAACTTCAGACTATTTCAAAATTTGGATCTATATTTGCGTTTTTGAAGTTCAAGGCAGCTGTCAGTTTTCACATAAAAACCCATCCTCCTCTGCTGAGAATTTAACATTATTTTAAAGCATTGTGAAACAATAAAAACATTAAAAAAGTTTGCTTAGACACTCCATACTTTCTCCTTGTATCTGTCATGATGATATAAACTAAAATTTTCCAAATTTTGATATTTTTTGTGCTTGCTGCTTTGGTTAAAACCTTGACATAATCAAAACAGCCAAAAACTCTGGTGAAGTCAGTGGAAAATGCTTCCATGCCCTGAAGAATCAAATTTTTACAATGTTACCAAAGGAAAAATTAAATCCAAAACACGGAGATAAAAAGATAAAATAACTTTCGATTCTGCTATCTCTGCAATACTTACAGGAAAATGAAAATTAATTGAAAAAATATATAAATTTCATAAAGTATATAAAATTATATAAAATTTAACATACATGGAATTTAACATTCATGGAATTAAAACAGAATACCATTCTGCACTGGCATACAGCTGGACACATAAGAAAAAGCTTATACCTAATATGTATTCAAGTCTCTATTAGAGTGGTTACTTGAGAAAATAATTCTTTGCTATAATGATGACTCTCTGCTTAATCTGTCACATTGCATAACCATTTCTAAGACTGCCAAATTAATGCAACATACCCCAACTCAGGTTTGCTACTGCTGTACACCCATCTTGTACTCACAAGCAAACAAAACAACGAATGCAAAGCAATGCAGAAATAAACCCATTTTTTATCCTATGCAGCTTTATTAATTAGAAACTGAATTTCAAGCAAGCTCATGCAAAGTACATACTGAGAAACATCAAGCTGGGTTTTCATTCCTTTTTTTTAAAAAAAATTATTCTTTCTAATTTCCAAGAGGCTCTGTGTAGCTCCGTGTTTCTTACAGGAATTTCACCTTTTTTGATCGTGGTAAAGGGAAAGAGAAACATTTTCCAAATCCCCAGCATATTATGCAAATGAGAGTGAACTTCCTGACCAACTCTCACCTCTACCCAGACACGGTAGGTCTACACAGGCAGTTCCCTGGTGCCCAGGACGACCACAAAGAGAACTTAAGGTGACTTCCCCTTCTTCTCTCTTCCAAGCATTGACCCTGTCACCTGGTTTTGCCTGTTCAGCAAATGATTGGCATCACAGAGAAAGGGCAATACAAGCTCAGATCTCAACACAGCAGAGACACACACCTCTCCTTACAGCCACTTCTGCCATCTGCCAGCATTGTGTATGACCGACTTCTGAAACAACTTCCAAAGGGATTTCTCTGATGAGGGTTTGCAGGGCAGTGAGGACTTTCCAACCTGGATCAGAGAGTCCAAATAGCGCAGACATGTTGTGTGCAGATAATTTGCCAACAGTAAAATGGGAAGGAGAGACAGGCAAGAGGTAGATAAATCATCTCAACTAATCTTTGACCATTTAAGGAAGACCTTTCTTTACATGTGAGTGTGATATTTCAGTTAGCCTCGCAAAGTGAAGTCCCTGATCTGGAAGAGATTTAAGCACATATATGGCTTGACACACGTGAGTAGTCCTTCAGGACACAAGCCTGTTAACATTCAACAAATGAAGCTCTTGCAGAGTAATTCACCCACAATATATTCACAACCAAATTGAGAAATCTGAAAAAGAAAACAGCTGAGATATGAATATTTAAAACTTTGCTGCAGCAGTGGACATGTGTAATAACTTTTCAAAGAGATTTTCAGAGGATTTTTTTTTAATACTGTACACACAGCACTTGTCCTAAATACATATTTACATTATGGACTGGAAAAGCTCTTTTAGAAACTGTTCTGGTCTTCTGGGTAAATAATATTCCTTTTAAAAAATTATGAATACATATTTAACTGATAAACTAGAATGGCTCTATTAGGCACATCATAAACAATTTTTTAACTGTCTAGTGATACGTTTACTGCAGCACAGAAACAAATCCAGATTATTTAACCTTCCGTAATTTATTTTTCAACTGCAGCTCTTATGCCATTTTAAGCCTCCTCCCCAAACAAAAATAAAAATTTCTCCTCCCTCCTCTCCTCTTCTCTCAGTACTGCCCAGTATGAAGCTTTGTGGAGGTAACTGTGAAGGAAAATAAGAATTGTTCTGTGAACAGTATCACTGAAGCACTCGTTCCACACCACACATCAATCACTTCTGGCTCGTAGACATATGATTTCAAAAAACTTGTGATCCAACTTATTCTGTCAATGCTATGGGTGCTCTGCAGAGTTAGCAAAGGGAATTGGAATAGTTTTTCTTTCTGCTCCCAAATAGAAAATATAAAATCCCAGTTGATCCCAAAGGACCTAGTTAAGAACTGAACTCATCCGTATGAAGCCCCACAACTTAGTGCCAGACAGTGTTGGTTAATCCACGTATATTCAACAAAAGAGAGACAGTTTTGCTTTTTTCCACTGAGAAGTTAGTTAAATACACAGATT
This sequence comes from Chiroxiphia lanceolata, assembly GCF_009829145.1. Taxonomy (NCBI): domain Eukaryota; kingdom Metazoa; phylum Chordata; class Aves; order Passeriformes; family Pipridae; genus Chiroxiphia; species Chiroxiphia lanceolata. The sequence goes on from NC_045641.1 coordinate 66,498,717, forward strand.
TGTAAAAATGGTCACCATTCATAGGAAAAAAAAATTCAAACTGACCATTGAGCCTGATTTATTTACTTTTGCTCAATGTCTGCACTGTTTGTGAAGTGTAAAAGTCATGACAAGCTGGTACAGACATCCACCTTATCAGTAAGCATTTTTGGGCACCAGTCTTTCAGGACTATTAACTACTTCTAATACAACTTCACAAATTACCTATTTCAGTAGAGTTTAAAGGTCAACCTTGCTTACTTAAAATTATACAGAGTAATATAGCCAAACAGATAGCAATGATCTTAATAACATGAAATACAAATAAAAGATACTGAGAAGGAAAGAAACCTGACAACTTCTCTTCAATAGGACAGATTTCTTAAAGAGATTGGAGATAGTTTTTTTAAGATTTTTAATGGCAGCACATTTTTAACAAAGTCCCAACTCAGTTTAGACACCTACATGAGAGCAAAAATTTTCAAAATGCTCCTTAACGAAAAGCTCCCTTAATGATATTTCATAACCATATTTTCAAAAGCACTCAAAATTCAAAGTGCTTTTGGAAACCTGGCCCCAGCTGTGAGCAGTGACCTCTCCTGAAAATCTATAGGGATCTGGCATGAAGGCATATGGAACATTGCATTTAGTTGTGGGAATCTTAATTACCAAAAACATATTGACAAATTAGAGAGAGTTCAGAGAAGAGAAACAAAAATGGTCAGGGGACCAGAAGAATTTACATATCAGGGAAGATAAAAAGAGCTATCTGTGTATGGCTCAGCTATGATATAATTAAGAGAGGATATATGTTAAGGCTCTACAACTGTTCCTAATCTTGTGTGGAGAATGGGGAGGAACAGATTAAATGGGATATGAGGTTATAACTAAAGCTGCAAGTAAAAAATTAAAAAAAAATAATCATCTGGGTCTTCAAAAGAGCACCCTGGCAGTGAAGTCAGTTAGGCTCTGAAATGTGGTCTGAGGGGAACAAACTCCATTGCTAAGGTCATATGAAAATTTACCTGTGAGATACAGCTCTGAATGCTCCAGAGAAGCCTGTTCAGATTCCATTTACAAAATCGATGGTAGTTTGGGGTGATTAGCCTGAGTGGAATTCTTTTTTTGGAAGAGGTGAAACAAACCCAATTGAGAAAAAAAACATTGAGAACATGTTTTCCAAAGTAAAAAATAGTCAATGAGTCATCATATTTATTAAGCTAATTCCATTACTTAAAGTGTTATAATGCATGGTTGCTGTGGCCCTGATCTCAAAGGAAATAAACTCCAGTTCCTGACCATAAACAGTATTTCAGAACTATGGGAATTAAGAAAGATAGCAATTTATGATCCATGAGGTCACGTAAATCACAAGAACCCTGGCTCAGACGAGGTTCTTAGTATGTGGTTTGGACACCTGTGTATTGACACACCCTTGTACAGGCAGCAATTAGTTAACACATCTAGGCTTATGGTGTAGACAGTCACTAGTAACCTGGTGTAGTGGTTTGGTTTAGGCCTCTTCCTGGTATCCATATCCCAATATTCCATTCTATTCCTTACGTAAGCAGAAATATAAACAGAAGGGGGGAGGAGGTTGGAAGGGAGATCTCTTCTGGCAGAGATGGAGAAAGCATTCAACCTCCCTGCAGCTGTGCTCCTCCTGTGGCAGTGTAGGCCTGTAAGTTTTTTTTTGAGAGGCTGTTCCTTCTTCCTAATTTGAGAGGAGAGATCCGGTGGTGTGGCCTCTGCTTTCTTAAGGAAAATATTAAGATTTTTTTTTTTGCTAGTTCTTTATGGGTTGTGTATATCTGTTTTTCTGGTTTTTTCGGGGTGTTGGGGTTCTTTTTCTTATATGTATATAGTTGTTGTAACTGTACATGAGTGTCAAATGTGTATATATACTGCTTTGGTTCTGTTATTTTGGTCTTTTAGGGTTTTTTCCTTCCCTTTCCTTCCCCTGTGTTCATAAAAATGGGAGGGGGGGAGCACTTTGCTGTGGCCTTGAGGGCTTGGCAGGGGAGCCAAGTCCAAACTATCACACCTGGATGGATAGATGGAGGAAGTCAGGCAGGCAGATGAAGTGAGCTAATCTGGGCTGCAGAGGGACTGGTATCAGCCCTCTGATAGTTCTCTTGCCCCACTCCATCTCACACCCCACAGTGTCTTGTGCCTCAGGAGCGTGGGGCATGATCAGCTACGCAGAGACATGGGGAGAAAGTCTGGCTCTGGGTGTGCAGAGAACCACAGTACTTGTAATCAAAAATAAAAATTGTAACCAGCCCTTTGAAAAGCCTTAAGAGGTTTGTATCCTTGGGACCCCAAAGACATCCTTGAGCCGCAGAAGTTAGAGAGCCCTTCTCCTTGAGAGTCTCGATCCCATCACTGCACAAAGAGAAGGGCTAAAACTACACATCCAGAAAAGGAAAGGAAGAATCCATTTTTTGCTTCTAATCCTTGAAACAGGAGGGTTTCCAAGAGTGGCCTCCAAAAGGGCAGCTGCCAAGGAGATATTATACATCAGCCTCTCAGGCACTAATCCTGCCACGAGAATGATGCAGTGACCCTGCAGTGTCTACAGGCATCAATGAGGTTCTGCAAGGAAGCTGGAGCTGTGTGTGCTCCCAGCAGTGTGGTGGCATCAGCTTTACTGGTACTCACTGGAAACAACTGCCAGAATCAGGTCAGATTAACGTCTGCATTATGCCTGTTCCACACAAGAAAGAAGAACAGTCTATCTGAAACAATTCAAATTCAGGGGCACATTTTTCGAAAAAGTGACTTTTGGCTGGATTATTCTAGGTTCAGCCATTTTGAAAGAACGACACTCTTTTACTTCTCTGGATCTAGCTCCAAAAAGGGCCGTGTGGGGCAGAACCAGGCCACAAGAAGCTAAAGAGATCAGACAAAATAGACTGATCAGAAAAATTTGGGGCATTTTGAGAGTGAGTTTTTATTCAGCTCTTCTTCTCCTACCTTTTCTAATTTTATAATGAATATGGATAAATTTTCCTCACCAAACCCGTGGAACCAATAGCTACAGGAGGTCATAGAGTCAGATACTGTAGCTAGATTTAAAAAAGGACTGAATACATTTTATGGCCAAACAACATCTGTACAGTCATCCAAGCTAAGGTAATGGTGATGAAATTTCATGCTTGAGTGTGTAAAATGATTGCTACATCACTCAGAAAGGATTTTTTTTTTTCTTTCCAGGTAGAGGATTACACAATTGAGAAGATGCATTATAAAGAGGTTTTTGAGTTTGGGTTTTTTTAACCTTTCTCCAAAGAGTGAAAGATCAGCTCACGGACCTCTCTGAATAATAACTTAGCCTTCCACTTTCTCTCTTCTTAAATATAATGAAGCTCTTAAATGAGATGTTTCATTTCAGAGCCTCCAAGTTTCTTTCATTCTTTCCACACTAACTGATCTCCTATGCAGGTAAAATAAGTGAAGCAAATCTTAGCAGCTGCCAAGGTTACTAATTCACTCTCCTGACCCCAACAGGTGAGAGACAGTGAGTTTGCACATGAGCACGGAGAGGCCTGTGCCTGATATTTGGTGCAACATCTGGCTTCATTTAATTATAAGGCAAAACTAACAGCAACAACAACAAAAAAAAATGATCTTCCTTCAGTAGTCGGCAACCTAATGATAATTTTGACCATTCTTTCCTGTTTTCATCAGCTCAATTTTGTTTCCAGAACTTAATCACAGAATCAATTAAGCAGGGACAGAACATGTATCTAGCTGAAGATTTCTATGATATCTTGCAGCAGATTTAATTCACTAGGAGTACATAGGGGAGGAAACTGTGGGGTGGAACGACTGCTGAAACACTTAAAACCTCATTACCACATATACCCACTTCACCCTGAGAGCTCCCAGCCTGTCCATTATTGTCCTGTCTCTACTTTCTGTGGAACTTTGAAAAGAAAAGGTTCAAAGAGCAAGACTTTCATGCTCCCCTTTCCATGTCAAACACTTTCAACTCCTGATTTCAAAGTGCCACTCGCTTGCTGTTCAAAGGCCTGTGGACACGTAGGGGGTGAGATAGGAGTAAAAGGTTGCACTACAAAGCCTGCTGCATTGAGAGCAATACCCAGCTCAGAGATACAAATGATAATATAAACCCAAGTACCTACCCATAAAACTGCCGATATATGAAAGGAGGGTTGGAGAAATTCTAAATGGCCTTTTTCTGCCTCTTCTCCCACACTGGCCTTGTGTCATTATTGGTTTGGATAAAAGCCTAATTTATATTTTGTAGTGCAGCTTTTCTCTCTGTTGCGGTCATGACCAGGGGACCGCAGAAGCAGGAGAAAAGCCCAAACCCCAAATAAGTTAGCTAAGAATACCTAAAGAAGTTCCTACCAACATCAGAAAAACCTGCCTTGCTCTAGTTGAGTATTCATCTACCTCCCCTTCTCTATCTGTATCCTTTTCATCTGCCTGCCCACAAGATTTGGAACACCATTAATTGGTCCTCAGGGAGGCTGACAGGCCTGCGCTTTTATGACTCGATTCTTTGTATTGTACACATGTGGGCATCTCTCAGGAGATAAACAAAGGGAAAATGTGCTGAAAAGGGGGGCAGAATTTGTATAAGACTAAATGCAGAACAAACCACCCTCCCAATTTGCTGCTAATATCCTAAATTGCATGAATAAATCCACCCCCCTCCCCATCTTCCCTCTTCCCCACATCTGCTTCCCTTAATCTGCTTTTCCTGATCACTACAGGCTCATCTTCTGAGGAATTTCACCTCCCATTTGAAATCAAACAGTCTCTCTTTTTGCCCCCCCCCCCCATCGCCCTATTCTCCCTCCCTCTTGCCAACAAAAGAGTGAGGTGGTCTTATGGGAAGATAAAAAGAATAGTTGATCATAAGAACTAACCTGGAGCCAACACCTTGGTCTTTGGTCCCTTCAGCAGTTTCTAAACCCTAAGCACCTGCAGCTAATTCTCATGGCTTACAGTCTTGGTCTTGAATTTGCTGAAAGTGAGAGACTTTCTGCTCAGCTTTCACTGCTCAGGAAAAATGAATCTAACTCAGAGCACACCAACACACGAGCACATTTGTGCACAAGGTTTAGCAGCCATGTGTGCTTGTGCATGTGCATGTTTGTGGAGAAAGCAGTCTGTGTTACACACAGCTAACCATAGTTTTTAAAAATGGATACTAGCAACTTTTGCTACTAACCAACAACATGCCAGAATTTCTACCGAGATTTGATATTTACCAACAAAAGAGGCATGGGGTATGTTTTCCTCTGAGCCAAACATTTGCAAATGAGTTCTGGATCAAGTCCTCTTGGCTTTACCTACAGCGTATTTGATAGAAAGACAAGGATTTATCCTGTTTTCAGATCTAAAAATCACTGTGAATTTGTGAACCAGATTCACAACTGGTAGGTAGGTGCATGAGTGCTTTTGTGTCCACCTTGGCACATCCTAAAATCTGGTCATTACTGTCCCTGTTTAGAAGCTAAAACAACACAGACACAGCAGGAATCAAAATCCACCATTTTCATACCATCTTCTTCCTCTCCTTTCTCCTTAGCCTGCCTATATCCTGGTGGTTAGGTGAGTCTGCCAGACATGAAAGTGTATTTGAAACCTCCAGCGGAGAAGAAGACTGAAGCTCCTTGGCTGGAATGAATGCTCTGACGTCTTCCATGGCTGGAACGAATTCTTTTACTCCTAAGAATCTGTTTAAAATGTGGTACCTTCCTGTACACCATATTTTTCAAACATAGAAGTGGTTGGTCTGAAGGAAAAGACCTTAGTAACCACAGTACAGAGTACTGCCAAGAAAGGCACCTCAGAGAAAAGTAGAATTTATCACAATCTTGTCCTGAACTTTTTAATCCATTATGATATGAAGCTCTTTGCTCAACACATCAGTTTTGCTTCCAGGTAACTAACTTTTCCTTTCATGCAGGGCCCACGTATATGCTGTGAATGCATTTTGGAGGTTAGACCCTTAATTTGAAGTTGATGGAGGCAGGGTGTATTGTAATGATGTAAATAAGTTTTTGATGTTAAGACTTCAGAGCCCAGACTGTTTGAAGATTTTATCTATATGAAGAGCTTAGCTATATCTCTGACTCAGTTTACACATCTGAAGAAAAATCCTATTTGCAGTTTCTTTTTTTTTAATCCACAAGGAATGTTTTTATTCTCAACCTTTGAATATACACTCAGCATTTGGTGTATTACGGCTTGTTGACTTTGTTTCAAGAAGAATTGTGTATACATGGCATGGGCCAATTTTTTAAAATTTGTCTCTTGTTTTTCCCAGAGGCTAGGATGTGAAGGCAAATGTCTTCAGGGAAACTGGAGGAAGGGCTGCAGTGAACACTTTACATCACATCAGTTCTTCTTCCAACCTTTTACTGAAGCACGGCAATTCCTACCTGGTTTTCATACCGTACTCAACAGCAGGAATTTCGGTGTGGGCTGTAAAACCTTCTTAAGAGCCTGTGTAATTTACCTCATGTTGATTACTCTGTGTGGAACAGCTAATGGTACACGAGTTAATTAATCTATAGCTGCCTGTCTGTGCTAAACAGTTGTAGTGGCTGTATCTTTGAAAATCTTGAGATACCGTTTTTTTAATTGTTGCCAGTGACTTTGTGCACCTGGCAGAAATAGGTGTTTAAATTACAGAATAGATCTTATTTGAGCCCAGGGTCTAAAGACATCTGTAACGGGAAAATGTCCCCAGAGAGAAATACATTCCTACAAGACAGACACAGCTCTCAGCCTGGGAAGAGACAACAGTCAGGCAGGGCAGTTTTCAGTAAAGGTGGAGGAGAGCTAAGAAAGGCAGGAAGCTGCAAGCTTTTGGTCTCGTGTTGTTCCCACTGTACTGGCTTGAAAACTACAGGGCAGTGTGAAAGGCCCCATGTATTAATGCAGTTCTATGAAACCCTCTCACTATTAATTTCCTCTAGTTTCCCTGAAAATGAGCTAAGCAACCACTATTAAGCAAAGCTTCTATAAAACAAAAGACACAATCTAAATCTACTTAGCCCTGACAACATCCTTGCTGTGTATAATGATACTCACAGAGTCTGGCCACTCTGGGCAGCGAACCACCACTGCGAGGAGCAGGGCAGCTGTGAGGGGCAAAACACTGCCATTCCTGCAAACTGCTGGGATTATTTGCCTCCCCAGACCTTCAAGCAGCACCAGAGGTGTGCACTCGAGTGCTAATGGGGAGGATAGGGGAGAGTAGATCAGCCCAGCTCTGGGTGATGCATAGGACGTTCACCACTGTCCTCCTGAGAGTGACTGATGCTAGAACTGGACTGGGAATGCAGATGCAGTTTTCAGCACAAACTAGGAAAGCTGGCTCTTAGTGTCAGCCAGCATTTTTCTGCAGCTCAGGACTCCTTTATTTTTTGTTTGAAAACTGTAGTTCAAGGCAGAGGAAAAGTGGCAGAATTTAGGTTTGGGTGCTTCTTGGCTGTCTGTCAGCACCAACTTTATATATGACAAAGAGATCATTTAAATATAGTTGTTTGGCACTGGCTTATAGCCTCTCTGGCATCCAGGCCCAAAAATCAGTGTCTGGGGCCTTGACTTTCAGAGATTTTGTGGCACTTAACATGAATAAAGGAGTTTTCCTTTTAATGCTTAGGAATACATCGTTGCACTAAAATAGTCACTTTTCAACCCTGGCTGAAAACGCCCCTTTGGGGATTCTCAGCGTATGGATAGTTACATTGAAATCAATTCTTTTGACATTCAGAGCTTTCTTTTGGAGAGGTTTATTTGCTGTACTAACCATTTTAAGCCTCTGTGGCACCTTCTTACTCACTATAACTGCAGTGCTTAGTATCTGGCTCATAAGCATTATTTGATTTCAGTACCCTGTACATCGTGTCACTTTTTAAATTAATATAAAAATTGCCTCAGCAATCTCCTTGTTTGTGTTGGTGTTAAACCTCTCTTGTAGAAATGTGAGTGGTGGTGGAGAGTGTAGGGCATTGGGGATTTGGGGTGCACGATCCCCATCTTCTCTGGAGTCCTCCCTCCCTCCCTCCCGCAGCGCAGCTGTGGAGAGTTGTGTTCCCAAAGCCACCAACTTCATACTGAAGGCACTTTCCTCAGCAGTGGTGATGAAAGAGGAACATGGCTCAGCTCACAGGTCCAATTCTGCTGCAATGTGCAGGAAAAGTTATCTAAATGAATAATAAAGAAGCCAAGTGCTGATTTAGAGAAAGCTGGTTAAATAAGAGCAGTTGCCAAGTGTCACACACAAGACAAAATACAGGCCACAGGTTTGTTTGAAAAATGCCTTTTTGTACTAATAGGCCATAGAAAATGCAATAGATTATTTCCATTGTATGTGCTATAGCAATGGCATCTTTTGGCTGCAAGTTTCTGCCATTCTGTTAGGGGCCAAAGAAGTCTGTTCTTTTAGTTCAGTTAAATATTTTCCACGAAGTTTATTTTTCTATTGAATTTTCTGTTGGTTTTGGTTTTCTCTAAAGGAGAAGCTTTCATCTCATGAATTCTTTCAGTGATTGCAAAGAAAATAAATGAGAACAAAAATGCTTATAAAAACTTCTGTTTCCTGAAAATAATGAAAAAATCACATAGATATCAATTTGGATCTTTCATATTCTAAATTAATAATAAAATAATCTTATTATATAGAAGATTATTTGTAAGACAAATACTTTTTTAAAAATATATTTAGTATTGAAAATTCTCTTGGAATAAATGAGATTTCAATTTACTTCTCTGCAAAAGAAACTGTTGTTCCACAGAGCTATACTCATACTGCAAACTCAAATATTCACTTCATCCACAGATTTTCAAGGCCTCCTGCCTGTAAGAGTAAAACTATGGTCAATTTTTTCTGGACTCAGCGTTAAATTGTTACAATGCTCTGAAACTGGTCAGCCTTAGATGCTAAGAAATGATGCTTCATACAGCACCTACCTTTAGACATCCTGGACAGACTACTTTCTTTATTCATATGGAGTATCACCATCAAGAGAAAAATGTGAGTACCTGTTTTGGAACATTTTATACAGCAAGAGATATAGTTAGTACTTCTTTTTCTTGCCAAATTGGTCTAATAATTACAAAGATCAGAGCAGTATCCATAGAACAATAAACTATTTCAGCATTTTTCTAGTTAATTTTTGAATGTCTTACTGTGACCTTCTTCCCTATTGCCATCACTGCTCTACTTTTTGGCTGAAGTCTCTTTAAGATGGGGAAGTAACATCAGCAATTTCACCTGCTCTGAAATCACCTCATTCTGCCCTGATTTATACCCCATGAAATCCTATTGCCCTCAGGGGGGTTCTTCAGAGTATAAGGCTGGGCAGAGTTTGATCCAGAATGTTAAATACTGGAGCATGAAAGTTATAGGTTTATTGCAATTATTATTGGTCCCCACTGGTTATTTACTTATGCTATATCTCAGCTACAGTTAAATTCTATGCTACAAGGCATGTGGGGAGAAATAAAAGCACAAATAGCAAGTGAGTGGATTGATTTGGAATGGGTTTGAACCTGTTTTTATGCCCCAGGACACTGCACAAGTGGAGGGATTTTCAAGGCTGCCCACAAAGCAATCGGAGAGTTGGGATTCTGAATTTTCTGAAGAAACTGCACTGTAAACTGAGGCAGCTCTGCTATTGGTGCACAAGAGGCACAACTTTATCTCACAGCTGGGTTGGGTGCTGGGAATCCCACCTCTCTCCCCACTGTGCCTCTCTCACTGACTAAGCTCTTGAGAGGGTCAGGCACTTCCTCAGTCACTTGAGCATCTTCACCAAACCAATACCAACACTTCTGGTTCCTTCAGCACCCCTGGTAATATGCATAAACACTAAGGGGCAAATCTTGGTCACTTTTCAGTTAACTGTGTCAGGAGAGGGGCTCCATCCCAAACTACCAAACTTTTGTCTCAAGATTTTCCACACCTAAACACAAATGTAATAATCTGGTATTATATATATGTCAGGCCTTCTGTTACAGATTCCCTCAATCATGCTCTAAAAGTTAAGACAGAACTGAGAAACTAAAATCATACCTAATCATGCTCTATTTCCACACTTGGAAATTATTTTGCGGTTCATAAGCCCAAAATCACTGCAACTACTGCAGGAATTCTCTATCACATGACTCAAAAATGCTCATAGTGGACACACACATCACTTCTAAACTCAGGTGTCTAACTGAACATCTAAATTCAAATGTTTACAGTTCAAAGAGATATTTTGTAGAGGTGGACTAATATAAAATATAACAAAGCCCCTCAGACAACAGCATGAATACCACTGTCCTTAAAGTCCAGAGGATTTTATATTTCAAAACTTTGTAGAGTTTTCCCTCAGCAGTGTTTGGGTTGACTGAGATGGTCTAACCCTGGTATGAGTACCACAGACACAGATCATCCTTGAGAGGGATCATGCTTTCCACTGAACTAGCTCAGAACTAATCACCATTACAGAAAATCTATTCACGTGCAATGAAATTTAAAGTTTAAACATACTAATTGAGGGGCCAGAACAGTATGTGCCAAAAAGAAAGGCTGTTTTAAATTTACACCTTCTCCTGCCTCATGCTCTGCATAAACAAACAGCTCAGAGTCCTTTGTAGGTAACCATATATCTTACATCAAGTGGTTGCCCGATGTGTTCCTTTCTAGACTTTTTGGTTGGACATGTTGGTCTTCAACACAACAAAAAATGTGTATACCATGTATTTTCTTTCCTATAAAATAGGAATAGCCAGAGCTAAGAAGTACTCCAAATCAAATCTTTCTTTTTTTTTTGATATCACTATGAAAAGTCAGTTTTCCAGTAGTTAAAAAAAGAAATTAATTTTGCAGTCTGCTCTATAGCAGTGAATTTTTTGGGGAAAGAAGTTTCTAATTCAGTGTGAGAAAGTTCCAGCTACATTACTTTAGGCATATCTTTTCCATTTGTCCCACACTATCTTGAATTTATGATTGCCAAAAATGAACTTTCGAATTTACCCGTCAGATTTGTTCATCATAATAAACAGAAAACAGAATTGCATGGAAAACATTTGTCCCAATAGTTATTATCAACCAGTTTCTCAAGACTCTTTTACTGGTCGACAAAACAGTCTTCTCTTTCTTTTGTTTTTTTGTTGCACTCAGTAATGAGGATCTAGTCTGCCTCACAACAGTCAGCTGCCATTGTAACAAGTTACGGGAAAATTATAATGCTTTCTAAGCATTTCCACAGAAACAAATTTCATATGTGTGTGGGTGGACAGTAGGAGGAGAATAACCTTGGGAAAAACACAATTATAAACAGCTGCAGCATGCATTAAATGTAATTATGATTGATTCCTATAAATAATTCTTTGTGTAAATTTCCACTTAAGCTGGATTTGCTGTTTGGGTGCAATGCACATTCCTGCATTAAGTGATTATGTCTTTTTATTATTATTAAAAATACAGATTTTTTTTTCCACTTGGGAGAGTAGATGGAGAAAGAAGACTTATTGCACCAGCCTGAACTGCTGAAAATCTGGACTCTCACAGTTAATGGTTTAATAGCCTGGACATGATGAAATTGTTTGTGCCTGAACTACAAAGAAGGATTAAAATAAAAAAGAGTGCATCACACAAAGTTATTGTCAGCAAAACCTCATAACACTATTTCAACAAGATAATAAATGTATAATGATAGATAGCATCTGATCAACCACTATGCAACAGCTGACTATATTAATAGGACTTGACATTTGTTCTGTTTAATGGAGAAGGTGCTGAGCACCCAGGTTTCTGCTATGCTAATTGCTTGGTCATTTGAAAAAGAAATCAATACAATACAGCCCTCACAGGAGAAAATCTTGACTGATTCTTTACACTTCCTGCAGCAAAAATACCACTAAATCATGGTCATTAATTCATTTGACTAATTCAACACTTAAATTTTCATTCATTCTCATATAAGGTTTTACAACTGTCTATTACATGAATGTTCAGCAGTGGTAATGGCAGGAAAGCTCATATAAAATGACTGGGAGAAGGAAGGATGATTCCTTTGGAAGCTTTATGTAATAGAGTCCTGATCCCACTGATATTAATTACAGCTAGCCATTTACTTCAGTGAGATAAGACAAGGGCTCTATATAGGCCTTGGTACATCTATGTGCTCATCTCTCATTGCATGTGTGGGAGCTACTAAGAGCTGCCCAGTGCTTTGAAAGAAAAATAACATATTAAAGCTACTGTACTACTGCAGCTGCAACACTGATGTGCTGCAGCTGATCCTCCACCAAAACAGAAGGATCCAGCCTCATATTCAGTAGTATATTTACAGAACCACAGAATAGCTGGGGTTGGAAGGGACCCCTGGAGACCATCTAGTCCAAACCCCCTGCCAAGGCAAGGTTATGTAAAGCAGGTGACACAGGAACTTGTCCAGGTGAGTGTGGAATGTCTCCAGACAGGGAGACTCCACGGCCTCCCTGGGCAGCCTGTTCCAGTGCTCTGACAACCTCAGTGTAAAGAAGTTCTTCCTCATGTTGAGGTGGAACTTCTTGTGTTTTAGTTTATGGACATTGTTCCTCGTCCTGTCACTGGGCACCACTGAAAAGAATCTGGCACCATCCTCTTGGCACCTGCTTTTGAGATATTTATATGCATTAATGAGTTCCCCTCTCAGTCTTCTCTTCTCTAGACTAAACAGGCTCAGCTCCCACAGCCTCTCCTCATAACAGAGATGCTCCAGACCCCCTCATCACCTTTGTGGCCTCTACTGGACCCTCTCCAGTAGCTCCTTGTCTTTCTTGTACGGAGGAGCCCAGACCTGCACACAGCACTCCATATGTGCCTCACTAGGGCTGAGTAGAGGGGCAGGATCATCACCCTCAATCTGCTGGCCACACTCTTCCCAATGCACTCCAGAATAGTCAACCTCTTAGTCACATTTATAACCACTTCTCTTTCAAAGACCATAGGAGCCAATGACACATGCTAAAAGTTAAGCTACTTAACTAATATGATGATCCAAGGCTATGTTTCTACTCTGCGTAGAAAACCTCCTCACCAAGGTAGGTTTTAATTTAGGCTTTGTTTCCAGTTGGGATACATACTTAATCTTTTGAGGGGAACATATGGATATTGCAAGCATATCAACATTTGCAAGACAAAATCAGAAACATAGGAACCTGCTTTTCTCAAAGGTATCTCCAAAGGTGCTCATGTTTTAGTAGTTTTCATGTCCTTGACATCTTTCCTCATGATTTTTTTTTCCTGTACATCTGCAGAGCACCTTATTAGCTAGCCAAGCTCTCTCTGTATGCAGTAGGGATGGGGAAACCATGCTAGAGGTTAATATCTTCCAGCTTAAAAATGTCACTTGGGCGGTTTGTCCAAATTAACTCAGTTAGTGTCAAAGGTAGAACTGAACTCAGAGCTGAGCTCTGCCTGTGCCTTAACACAGAGCAACATTTCCTTAAAAAATGGTTGCCTTAGAGTGCCTTCAAAAAGTGGAGTTGCAATGCTGCACAGTTTCTTTACTATTAGATCAGTGGATGTTTTTCCCATTTTCACCTTCTCTGTGTGGCTCTGTGATTAGCTTGATTTAAAATAAAACCCTGCTTTCTTTGTAATAATGTAATTTGGTGGAACTACAGATGAGACAGTTTTCACCTGATATGACTTATTTTTACAGACTTTTGTTGGAACTGTTGGTAGTTCAGGAGCTTTAAGCTCTGCATGGGAGAAAAAAGTATTATTTGCTCCGAAGTTATAGTAAATTAATATGAAAAACCCTGCTGATGTTCAGATTGCAGTTAGTACATAACATACAAAATACTGTTAAGACTCCACAGAATACTAAAGATTTGCTTGTCTGCTTTTCAAACAAACAAGCACACAAAAAAATAAAGCTAACATGTTTAACCCCCTCAGGCTAATTTTTTAAGGCATGCCTCTAAAACTGCATCACAATATTTTATGAATATGGTTTTCCACACTTGACCTTCATTTAGGTATAGAAATCAAATGCAATACAACAGATAGAGGCCCAGAAGTTCTATTTATCCTGTTGACCACGAAGACATTCCTTTATTATTCTTTTCCCTCGTGACTGGATTTAAAGAGCTTTTTTTTTTAAAGACTCCATTACCCTTTTTAAATAAATATGCAAAAAAATCCCCCAAAACACCAACCAACAGGCGTTGTATGTATTGTGTAAAAAACATCCTTACATCAATCAAGCAAATATACATTAGCAAGAAGGAAACACATTAAGACTCATTTTCCTTTTTCCTGTGCCAGGTTGTTTCTCTTGTACTATATATCAGAACGAAAGTAATTCACCTCTCAAAACAAAATATTAAAGAACAAAATATGACTGTGATGCACTTCTGCAGAATACAGTCAAATTTCCATAAAATGTCTGCAGGGTTTTGCACATTAAAATTTCTCTTACGAAAAATGTTTATGGAAATAGGTCATTATGCACATTACTAATAGAGAGCAATTTGTTGCTTTTAAAGGAGCTTTTATACTAATAGTTGTGAATAAACACATTTATCAGACATCCTAAATATAAACAATGCATATACTGGCAGGCATAGTACTCCTTACATACACAGATGACGTGGATTGAAGAATTTGCTCATTTGGGGCCCAGTTGTGCTAACATGAAGCCCAAAGGAATTTTTTTGACTGTTTTTATTAGACTGATAGGAGATGGAGTGTGTCTCAGCTGTGGATATGGGCTAATGGATGGTACCACTGAACCCAATGACTCAAGTCCTACCTGCTTCCACAAAGCTTGGTCAGACCCATCAAGGCTCTCCCC